>NC_056743.1:1674102229-1674139729 GCF_019279795.1 Protopterus annectens
AAAAGCCTTGGCAGACAAAAAATCAAATTTTTGAAAAATGAATAAAAAGCATTATTTTTTGCTGGTAGGCACCTTCCCTCTCCCCCATATGGTAGACTATGCCTCCACACTCCCTGCTAATTATATATATATATTAACTTTGACATCGCGCAAACACAGGATAAGGGATAAGGGCAGATTATATATATATATATATATATATATATATATATATATATATATGGAGAGAGAGAGAGAGATTATAGGTTCATAGGTTCATACTAGGCTATCTGCCCTAGGGCATTTATAAGCCTAGCCAGAGTAGGTTTGGCTTTCGCCACCCATTTTAAATTAATTTTGCTATGCCCTTTTTCGAGGTTGGTCTAACAGTGACACAGAAGTGTTACCCGGGGTAAACCTAAGATCTCCCATCCACTCATCAAGGTTCCTCTTGAAGAGAGTCAATGAGGGACTCTGCCCAACCTGGACTGGGATTTCATTCCAGAGTGAAGAGAGGCTCTGGGTTATGAATCTGTCCCTCCAGCATGTCCTATTTATTTCAGAGCTGAGGTTCAAGTCTCTCGAGTGCGTAGCTCTATGGGATTTGGATTTTTTGAGGTGCAGCATGTCCCTTAATTCCGGGTTGGACATGGCTTTATACGTCAGGTACAGATCGCCTCTGAGCAGGTGGTATGCCACTGAGTAGAGCTGGAGTTTCTTTAACCGGGCAGCATATGGTATCTGTTTGAGCCCTTTGATCTTCTTGGTGAGGTACTTTTGGGGTCTTTCCAGTTGCTGCAGGTGTTTGGTAAGGTACATCCCAAAAGGAGCATTGTACTCGATTATGGGCCTGATGAGGGATGAGTAAAGAGGCACGATGACTTCTCCTGATCTAGATGTGAATCCCTTCATGATTAGGTGGGTTAAATAAAATGTTTTTCTAACCACTTTGGCCACGTGGTTGTCAAATGAGAGATTGCTATCAACTTGGGTCCCCAGATCCCTAATTACTTCTTCTGTACTTAATGGATTGCCACCTATGTGGTAATTTGTGGGCACTTTGTTTTTGCAGAGGGGATGACTATACACTTTTTGGCATTTAGCTTGAGGCTATGGCTCTGGCACCAGTTGTCTGTTTCTATGAGGCCCTTTTGGAGGATGCTTGTGTCGGCTGGAGAGTCGATTATGGCACCCAGTTTGCAGTCATCTGCGAACTTGGTCAGCCACAGTCCTTCCGTGCTGGCCTGTACCTCCAAGAAATATATACCGAACAAGAGAGGTCCCAGGACTGAGCCTTGTGGGATGCCATTTGTAACTGGTTCAGAGTCTGACATGGCTCGAGCAATTCTAACCATGTGGGTTCTGTCCTTGAACCAGTTTGCAATCCATCTAGTGACATAGGGGTTTATATTTAAGTTGGTGAGCTTATCTATAATGCCCGAGTGGGGTATTGTATCAAAGGCTTTTGCGAGGTCCAGGTAGGCTGTGTGGACCACCTTCCCTTCATCAATGGCCTTGGTGACGGTTTCAAAGAAGTCGACCAGGTTTAAGAGGCAGGATCTGCCCTTAACAAAGCCAAACTGGGTAGGATCCAGTGTCTGTAGGTCCCCAATATCTTTATTTATGAGGTCCATGATTATCCTTTCCATAGCTTTGCAGACCAAGCTAGTCAGGCTTATGGGGCGATAGTTTCCAGGGTCCATTGAGGCACCACCTTTGTAGAAAGGGACCACTGTTGCTGTACGCCACTCTTTGGGTACATATCCTGTAGTAAGGCTGAGATTGAACAGTAATTTTATGTTTGGGTCTAGCTCTTCTTGGAGTTCATGTAGGACACAGCCCGGGACACTGTCTGGTCTCATTGATGCTGTGTTTTTTGCTTTGCAGAGGGCGTCTCTCACCTGAGCATCTGACATGTCAGGGGGGTAGCACTCTGCTGGGATAGATATTTGCCCTTTTGGTGGGGAGGGGGGGGAGTTTGTGCTGAACCTGTCAGCTAGGATGTTGGCAATGTCTGTGGGTCCGGTGTATTTTTTGTCATTTTGGACTAATTCTGAGCACATCTGGGAATTCCCACCCAGGTTCCTAACATAACTAAAGAAAGCCTTGTGATTATCCTTAGTGTCCTGTGCAATTTTTCTCTCGAAGCTGGCCTTAGACGATTTTATGAGTGCCCGTAGTTTTTTGCTAATACTGATCAGAGATGCCTTCCTATTTTGGGATTTTGCTCTGTCATGTAGTAGCTTCCTCCTTCTATTGTATAGTTTGTTTATGGCTGGGGTCCACCAGACAGGACGTCTGCCTTTGGAGGATTGGGTCTTGGTTTTATTTGGGATTGCATGATCCATGCATTCCTGAAGGTGTTCATAGAATGCATTTATAAAGGATTCTCCAGTCTGGGCCATATTTTCCACAGGCCCGGGGGCTTTGAAGAATTCCACCTCAGTTTTGAGGAGTGTGAAATTTGCTTTAGAGAAGTTTTTCACTGTGGTTTTCTGGGCAGGGGGTGGGGTCGGTATGTGAATATCCAGTTGGATTAGTTTATGGTCTGATCTTACCAGTGAGGGATACACTTCTGGTCTGGAGCATAGAGTCCCCATGTTGGTGATGATCAGGTCCAGTATGTTTTCCCCACTTGTGAGAGTGGTAACAAGTTGTTCCATAACATTTGAGTTTATGAATTCTAGGAACCTTTGGGCTAGGGTGTTGGAGCTAGAGTAATGCTCCCAGTCTATGTTTGGGTAGTTGAAGTCGCCCAAAATAATGGTGTTTGGAGAGACCTTCATATTTCCCAGTGTTCTCAGGAAGGCCCAGTGGGGTTCCTGGGTTTGGGAGGGTGGTCTGTAGCAGGCTATAAACTGGAAGACAGTTTTACCCACTGTTAGTTGCACAAGGATAGTCTCTGATGCTTTGTGCTGTGCCACCAACCTGGAGGTGTGGGTATCTTTGATGAATATTGATACTCCCCCTCCTTTTGTAGTTCGGTCCAAGTTTTGGGGCCGAAAAGCATGGTATGAGGTATAACCTGGTAGTGCTGGGGTGCTCTCAGGAGCCCTGAACCAGGTTTCTGTTACTGCACAGATATCGATGTTCTCCATGCTAAGGAGAGTTTCGAGTGTGTGTATCTTGAGGTTTAGACTTCTGGCGTTGAGTAGCATTACTCTTAGTTTCTTATCCCTTGTGATACCTACGGAGGTGGATTTGTCTTTTGAGCCTTGCCTAAAAAAGGCAATATGGGGGTAGCAAGAGCCTTTGCCAATATCCAAAAGCTCAGGGGTGACAGGTGCAAGCCATCCTTAGCGAAGCATCGTGGCTTGTCGAGCATATCATCCCAGGCTGACAGGCGTTGGATCCCCTTTGAATGACACCAATACTTAAGCCAATTGTTGAAATTGATCATCTTGTCTTCATATTGTGGCATCATTCTTGGTGAGGGTAAGATGCTACTCAAGGTTAGGGTCATACCGGCCTGGGCTACATGCTCAGAGAGCTCCTCTATGTCTCTTTTCATGTAGTCCAGGGAGGTACGTCTCAGGTCATTCACACCAGCATGGACAATGACTGAGTCATATTTGTACTTGCCTTGGAGTGACCTGAGTGCTTGTGTTATGTGTCGGATCCTAGCGCCCAACAGGCTGCTCACCATGACCTTCTCCTTGTTCAGCCTGGTGAGCGGGACGTCAGTGTGCCTGACGATAGAGTCACCTATTACAAGTGTATCAGGTGTGTTGTTTAGCCTTAAGGGCTGTGACTGTTCGGCACACTGGCTTTGTGAGATATGTGTTGCACGTGTTTTGTTTTGGGGTAGCGGTTGCTTGGGTGTCTGCTTTGTAGGTCTCTGCTGCTTAGGCAGATCTTTATTTAGAGCCTCTGAGTATGTTTTTGTGTGATTATGTGTTTGGTTTGCTGTCGTGGTAGGTCTATGTGAGACTGGAATTGTAGTGTGTGGTTTCCTTCTCCTCCTGGCTGGTTATGCCAGTACTGAGTTGAGAGAGCTGAGCCTCCAGTTTGACTATATGGTTGCATCTCTCACATGTGTTGGAATTTGTTGGGAGGAGGAGAGGGTTGTCTGTGTACATGAGGCAGTTGTAACATTGCCTCAAGATTCCCAGATTCACCAGCTGGACCAGAGAGGGGATTGACAACTCACCTTTGGACATGCTAGAATAGTATTGGGAATTCCTTTATAATTGAAAACAAGGGCCAATGGGGAACAAGGTACTCAAGGGGAGTTTGTGAGGGTGTAGTGCTTTTAATTTTTTAGTGCTGACTTATATAATTGCTTAGTGAGCAAGTGCCAGGTAACTTAAGTGCAATGCGTTACAGGTAACTTAAATGCAAAAACGACAAACAGCAACTTTCTTTCAAGTGAAACAAGGGAATAAGTGCAGTAAACAATGCAGATATCACTAGGGATCCACAGACGCACTGAAAAGCCGCGTTTTAGGTGGAATTAGCATTGCAGGGAAATAACTAGCAAACAAACAACAAGCATACAAACAAAGCTAGATTCAGCAGGCCTGGATCTAGTCTATGCTACAGCAAACAAGGTGTACCAATTTCAGTAAGAAACAGTTCAAATATGCAGGCACTATAAACCTTTAACCAGAAATTCCCAGCTCAGAAGGGCAGAGTCCAGCATCTCCTCCCACAAGAGTGCAGACCACGAACCTTCTTAATGTAAAATAACTGGCCTGAAGCCGAAGTGCTTAAACCAGAACTAATACACTTTTAGAATAACAGACACTGAGCTCTCAATCAGCAGTTCCCAACTTAGAAGGATGTAAGCTACCTGTCCTGCCACCACAGTGCATGCCACAAACCTTCCTAATGTAAAACAACTGGCCTGAAGCCCAAGTGCTTAATCCAAAAGACTTAGAATGATAGCTACACTTTAATCAAGTTACTACCAAGCAGTAATAAATACAATTGAATACTTTAAAGAATGCCTGGATTAGTGCTCAAGTTATACAAACAAAGCGAGATTCAGCAGGCCTGGATCTAGTCTATGCTACAGCAAACAAGGTGTATCAATTTCAGTAAGAGGTAGTTCAGATATGCATGCACTATAAGCCTTTAACCAGAAATTCCCAGCTCAGAAGGCCAGAGTCCAGCCTCTCCTCCCACAAGAGTGCAGACCACGAACCCTCTTAATGTAAAATAACTGGCCTGAAAGCCCAAGTGCTTAAATCAGAATTAATACACTTTTAGAATAACAGACACTGAGCCCTCAATCAGCAGTTCCCAACTTAGAAGGATGTAAGCTACCTGTTCTGTCGCTACAGTGGAGACCACAAACCCTCTTAATGTAAAACAACTGGTCTGAAGCCCAAGTGTTTAAACTAAAAGGCTTAGAATGAGTTACACCAAGCAGTAATAAATACAAGTGAGTACTTTTAAGATGACGCAAAAGCAAAATAAAGTAGGAAGAAACACAAATACAGTAAAAGCAGATACATTTTTTTTTCAGAAAAGTAACAGTAGTAAAAACAATTCTCATGCAGTGCAAGCTGGCACACTTGAGTATGTAGCAATATTAGTCCACACACAGTTTGAAAAAAGATTTATATATATATATATATATATATATATATATATATATATATGTCAGAGAGAAAGAGAGAGAGTCACACACAGAGTGAGAGAAGATATAGCTTGACAGTTATAGGTATATGTATACACACACACACACACACACACACACACACACACACACACACACTCACACTCATATATATATATATATATATATATATATATATATGTTTATTTGTTCACACACACACACACACACACACACACATAGATAAATTTGTAATAAAATAATATAAATAAGATATATATGATATAAGGGACAGGACCATGATAAAATGACATCATTTGGGGCAGGGGTTGAAATGGTAGGAGTAGCGCCAAAAAAGAAAAGAAGGGAGTAACACTGGGGTTTATGAAAAATGCCAGCATAGTTTGAGAAAACTAACCAGAATTCTTTTGAATCTCAGAATTAATTCTTTTGGTCCATAAACATCACTGGTGAGGAGTAGGGAAGAAGCCATTCACCTGTGGAAGACTTGAGGCCTATTAAATTCAAATGGTTAATATTGGTGCAAGGGCTTCAATGGACTTTAAGGATAACATGGCTTTATGATGGAAGGCAATTGAGCTACCCATGCAAGGATGTTATTGCCTTCCTGGAAGTTGATGAAGTGATGATGTGAGCTGGATGGTTAAACTGTGAGATTACAGTCAAACTGATGAATTAATGGAAGTAATTCAAGATAGGGATACCCCCAAGAGATTAATAGGATCAGTTTGAGAATGTGTTACGCTGCTGTGGGACGGTACTATGTCACACTGCTAACACATTGCTGGGGGAAATGTAATGCTTACCAGGCCATTAAACACAGTAGGCTGATGGTACAAATTGGTTGGTAATCGATAACTTTAGAAGCTATTGTATGCCATTCTCTTTTAACAATATGTTATATTGGTCTGCCATGTGTTTTTCTGTCATGTATGGCAGTACACACTCTGACACAGCATTTCACAGGACAAAGCAACTTAAATGATGCAATTAATGAAACAGACCAAGAATATTGTAAAACATCTTTCATGCCATCAGAACAAATAGTTTTGGAGAACATTAAATAATTCTCCATAAACAAATATATTACTGCATTCTGGAGGAGTGCAGCATCACAAACTGTTTACTTTATATTAATTAAACTTTTCCTTATTGCTTAAAAAATGATTTACTCTCTATTAATTAAACTTCTTCTTATTGATTAAAAATGAAGTGTTATTTCTTTAGCAGTTAACCAATTAAGCCATCGATATACTACTGCCTTCTCTCAGAAGCACCATTTGGCTAAGTGACCTCATCAAAACTATGCACTGAGCAAGTGAAGACCTAGAGAATCAAAGCCATGATCAAATAATGACACTTCCCACAGTCATAAACCTCTGAGCTACAATATCAGGTTTATGGCAAGGATTTATTGTTAAAGTCATAACAGTTCGGTCTAAGAAACAAAGTTCAAACTAAACACCAGTGGTGCAGCTTTGCTGTGTTGTTAACCCAACAATGTATATGAAACCCTACCAAACCCAAAAATTAAAGTAAAAAAACATCTTCCATGCCCTTCACTAATGACACCTGCCTTATGCCCCACTGAATCCATTCATTCCTTTTACAAAAGTAGGGATAGTCTGCTTTAAGCCTTGCAAAATGTGCCCCCCAACCAGAAAAAGGAAGGCTTTACCATTCTTTCTGGTGGTGTGACATCATCATTAGTTGGGGTGAAATACAAGAGGAGCCTAGGGACACTTTGGAATTCAAGGAGAGGGAAAACCCTAACCAAGGTGGAACATGGATGTGACATCATGTGCATTGCTATGCATAATGACACATTCACTTAAGTCCTTCCAGTTTCATTGAATGGTACTCTACTTTCAACCAGGAAACACTCACCAGTCTCTACCAGGAAGCACCTAAATACAAGCAGAACTCTCAAGGCTCCCTTCAGGATGGTGAGCTGAAGAAATCTGCTCACTCCCAGCTAGCCAAACCCAACTTCTCCAATGCCTGAACTGTTAATCAAATTTAAGTTATCTGGTTCATAATCAGGGATTCCTCCATCTTTGCTACATAAGTAGTCAAGAAAAAGCAATTTTAAAGTTAAAACCAGTTCAATGACAGTAGGTGATGTGACCATGCATATGACACCCAAATTTTAAGCAAGAAGATATCAGTGCAAAACAAACTGTACATGTTTATCAAAGTGCAAGTTGTTCATACCTAAAATGGCATTTTGTAGATCTGGTCTAGTTTTAAAGATTTTTCACATTGTATATGTATGCAGAGCTGGATCATGGTCAAATGGTGCCCTACGCAAGGCAATAGACTGACCCCCAGAGCCATGCCAGGTTCCCATTATTGGACTGTCCCCAGGATTCATGAAGCTTGCGCCAGGCGCAGGCATAGCGTAGGTGGTATAATGCCAAATATGGCCGTCGAGCGATTCAGGTACGATCCAATTCCACGTGCACTACCGGCATATGCCAGAACTGCGCAGCCCTCGGCTTAGGTATGCTAATCACCCCAAGCGCAGTGTCGCACCATGCAAATGAAGGCATATAGTGATTCATGAAGTGGTGCAGGCATAGCGTAAGCCCACGGAAATGTAAACCAAAAAACACGGTTTACATTTTCCCAAATAGAACATCGGAGTTATGGAAGCGAGCCAGACCCATGTATCACAAAGTTAAAATATGCCAATGGTGAAATACACAGCCAATGGCATAAGAAAAGATGCACGACACCTAAAAAACAACATTTAATGTCATGTCCACAGTAACGCACAGCACAACCGCAGGGCATGTGTGCGGAAACTGTAACATAAAGAAATAATATAAAAATGTCATAAAATCGTAATGTAATAGAAATCAGGTCTACACCATAATACACAATGGTAGGCATGGAACACCACAACCAAGGTGCAAGGGTTGCTAAGGGCCTGCAATAGTGTCCGGCGCAGTAACTATGAATTAGTAGTCAATACCATGCAAATGAGGCAGATAATACTGAATCGCAAATGTCCCGCCGGATGAAGGTTGTACCATACGGCGCAGCGGTATAACACCGAGGAGTGGCTCAGAGGAGATACATGACATCAGCAGAGGGGTGTGCCACCGTAGCAGTAAGCACATTGGAGCAATGCAAATCTGGCCTGTCCGTTGTTAAGCAACATATGTGGGTGCGACATATGTGTGTACTTCAAACATGTACAATGTGATATGTATGTAGGGGACTACCACCCATGTGGTAGTCAGTGGGTGAATGGTGTAATGCAAAGGTGATGTTCATGCACCTTGTGTCATGCAGCTTGACGCCATGATAGTCATATCAGGTATCTGTCACAGTGACACCCATATGGATGGAGTCAGTATCAGCTGGTGGAGCAATCATGGTGCTTTGTATGCAGGGGCTTGTAAAGCTAGGCAGGGAAAGTCCCCTGTGCTAGCCTGTACCACAGGGAAGCATATACTGAACATGAGGGGCCCTATGACTGAGGACTGTGGTATGCCAAATGTAACTGACATGCAGTAGGTACTATGTTATGCTGGCCTCACTGTGTGTGTCCTGTCCATGAGCCACATTGCATAACATCTTATGTGTTTTACTACCAGTGGGGAGGAAGGTATAGAATCGTTTAGCTGAGAGCACACATGGTGCCCAAAAGCGCATGTGTACGGGGATGAAAACGTGCCTGAAACCCAGTAATCGGACGCATGCGCCGCGAACAATAGCACAAACAGGAAGGTCAGGGGAAGAAAAGAAGGAAATGCTGAAGTAGGGTAATTGGAGTACTAATGAGCAATCAACACCAATCAAGTCACGATGGCCAATTGACGGCAGCCAACAAGTCTGCTTGCAGAAACCTGCAAAAGAGGATAGGGGAGGCATTGGAATGCAAAGAAAGGAGGGGAGGCATAGGATTGCAAAGATAGGAGACCTGACACAGCAGAGCAAAGCAAACCGGCAGTAGCACACATAACGCAAGATATGCCAGGTCCAGGAAAGTACAAATGAAAGTAGGCTGCTGGATGCATGCCAGAAAATGGTAGGTGCAATGTGCAGAAATGTAAAGGGAAGGTCAAGAGGTAATCCACGGCAGCCAAATGTAATTCAACACCAAAGGCACCACAATAGTAGTTCTGGTAGTAAAACACATAAGATACCCTGTAGCTATGATTGCACATACACATCCTATGACATCATCGGTGTTCACAGCACAATAGTATAAAGTGTGAAAGCATCCTACACACACCTGTGTATTCCCAAACACTGCACCATAGGTGTAAACACACGGGGAACTTTTAAAATGTACATGTTGGGAGCTGCCATAGCTGTGATTCATCAGCATGTGTTAGAGACTGACGGTGTCATGGAGGATGATGCTGACAACCACCACAGGCCTTGGAGGAGAAGAAGAGTGTTCAGACCAAGGGTAACCTACCAGGGGCTACATGACCTGGAGATAGTAGAGCATTACAGGGTGGACAGGGACATCTTACAGCAAATAGTGGAGCTGTGCCGGCCACACCTGAGAACCAGAAACAACAGAGGGGAACCCATCCCAGTGGACACGAAGGTATGTGTAAGCCTGCGAATACTGGTCACAGGTACCTTTCAAAGGCCAACTGGAGATATAATGGGGATCTCACAGGCATCAGCATCCAGGGTACTACACCAGTTCCTGGATGCCATGTTACCACATGCCAATGAGCAGATATACTTCCCCCGAACTCAGGAGGAGTTGGCCAGCAATATGCGCCACTTCCACCGTGTGGCACACTACATGGAGGTACTGGGTGCGATAGACTGCACGCACATACAAATCAAGTCACCACCCAGTGAGCATGGTAGGCGCTACATAAACCACAAGGATTCCACTCCATCAACTGCCAGGTCGTGTGCAATGCCCAGGGCATTATCATGGATGTGTGTGCTGGCAGCCCTGGAAGCTACCATGACTCCCATATCTGGCATGCCTCACAGCTGTATCAGGTATTTGTCAGGGGGGACATCCCACATGGCCATCTTGTGGGGGATGCTGGCTATGCACTGGAGCCGTGGATGATGACTCCCATCAGAAATGCACACACACCCATGCAAGAACACCATAATGAGGCACACGCACAAACCAGAATCATCATAGAGCGTGTGTTCAGGATGCTGAAATCACGGTTCCGGTGCTTGGATACATCTGGTGGAGCCTTGCAGTACTCTCCAGGCATGTGCGCCCACATTGTCATAGTATGTGCCATGCTACATAACATGATCCTGCGGAAGCAGCGGAAGCAGGGACAAAATGGTGAAGGCCCTCATAGCCCACCGCAATTGCTAAGACCATTACAGGCACAGAGGGATTCAGACCATGAACACACTGTGCCAGCCCCAGTAGGCAGACGGAGGCGTGCCCAATATGCCTACGCCTTGGCAAAGAGGGAACGTATAGCACATACTTGACAGTGTACGCCCCTACGGACTGACACCTCTCCACTTGCACACACAGTAAAATGGATGGCACACAAACATGACCACTGTAAATTGTAATGTATAGGTGGCCCAATGTGTGACTCCTACATAGGCAGCCCTCAAACATTGTACACACAACAGCTAGTGGAACACGGAATGTCAACACCTGAACAGTACATGAGCCTATCAGCATATAGTGGTGCTGTGTGCCTGTCACATTCCCCACCAGATATATATATATATATATATATATATATATATATATATATATATATATATATATATATATATATATATTTATACATACCCGAAGCGTTATCCACCAACACTCGTTGATCGACACTAAAGATCGACAGTACTAGATACGAAACTTTAACATGCGACGATCGTATCCCGACAATTGCAGACAGCAAATCACGTAATATTCAGCATTATGTATAAGTGTACCATACATCTACAGGGAAGTAGCCTACCATGATCAGTATTTGTGATCAGTATCACAGTATTGGTGATGTATTTGAGGAGGTTTCACAAATACTGATCATGGTAGGCTACTTCCCTGTAGATGTATGGTACACTTATACATAATGCTGAATATTACGTGATTTGCTGTTAAGTGCAATTGTCGGGATTACGATCGTCAGCGTGTTAAAGTTGCGGTATCTAGTACTGTCGGTCTTTAGGTGTCGGTCAACGGAGTGTCGGTGAATAACGTTTCGGGTATGTAAAGTAGACCCATATATATATATATATATATATATATATATATATATATATATATATATATATATATATATATATATATATATATATATATATATATATATATATATATATATATATATAGATAGATTTATATAGATATATATAGATATATATATATATCTATATATATATATATATATATATATATATATATATATATATATATGTACACATACATGCATATATATAATACAGATAGAAAGGGCAATAGAGTGATATATGTTGATATATATGGATTCAGCGATATCTGCAAATATATATAGATAGGTCAACGACATTCATAACACCTTGGAGGTACAAATAAATAGGATACCGCCAACTATGGAATGTGTAACATACCGACATGCGTAACCACAAGGCTGAAAGACTGATAGAACACAGTACCGGAACAGTACAGCCGCGAGTAATAGTATGATGATATGAAGGGACATTTAGTCACTGCTGCCGGTGTTGCGGTCCACGTAGCTACTGTGTTCAACTGTGTGTAAGTGCCGTAGTCTGTGTATGTGTGCGTTGAGGGTGCCGTGTGCATCTCCGTGTGACTGTAATGTGTGTGTGTGTGTGTCCGCAACATGTGTCTGTTAGTGCCAAGTCAGCGGTAGATCAGTACGGTAGGTGTGGGTATAGCTAGCCATAGGCATACGTTTACCACCTGTCCCACAGTAGGAGGGACAGCCCTACCCTGGGCAGGTGTGTCCTGACATAAAACAGTACAAAGGGCAAATGTCCGAGATTTTAGGACATTAATATGTCCCATATATAATGTAATAGTCGTATTTAATAGTTATGCCTGTATGTAAGAAACGTAAATGTTACATGCAATATGATAAGTAGCCAAAGTCCCACAACAATAGGTATGTATTGAGGATAAAAGTATGTGCTAACCTGTGTACTGACCATGGCTACGTGTTGGCCTGTAAACACCGCTGTGTGTCCCACAAGTGTCCAACAATGACCATATGAAAAGGTGGCAACCCATGGCAAACAGGTTCTTTTACCAACACAACCGCAATGACTGCAAATATCTGGGACAGAAATACAAGGGATGGCTGTCACTTACACATATCCCTTAATATATCGCTGCAATTCCGGAGGTATATAAGTATCAACCTCACCTGCAGACGATATAGAAACCAATTAACAATGGCCCAATGTACAATCCCATAACATAAGTCTACTAACTGTTAGCTCTCTAATTAGGGACGGAGCCCACATACATATATATGGAATATGTAGAAATGCAAGCCCCACAAACCTGTATATGCTATGTACACCCACAGACATCCCCCACACTAGAAACTAAAGCAATACAGACTGTAATAGCAGCACAAACATCCAGTCAGTCAATTATATCTGCAGAACCCTCAACATACCGTGTGAGAGACACAGTTAAAGGCGTCATGCAAAATTGCAGGCATTGTATAATGGAACAAACAGCCATGTTACAGGTTATGTTTGCAATAGTCCATTATCAGACATTGGGATGACAGGTACACCCACATGTTGAACCACATACTCTAGCTGTCACACACAATCCACGGGGGACATGAATCGAAAGTATACTTGTCTCGATGCATAGCAGTTGCAATTACACATAACAAAACACAATACAGGCCGTCTCCCTGAAGGTAGGGCAAATAGACAATGCCCAAGTGGAGAATTCAATTATACCCCACTGTTGCCACGTAATTGTTGAATGGAGTAGCTGCACAGCTGATATGCAAGTAATTAGTCACTCAGGAACACCAATTGGTGGGATGAAACCACATGTTACAGGTATCGACATATATAAGGATGACTTGACAGACATTCAAACCGTATGGTCATACCAAATACCAGTTGAAACACTGTGAAAGAGATAGAGATGAAACTCCGTAACGATAACAAGGTATGTAGAACACCCGATATGTAAGGTTATGTATAGCATGATCTGTATTAATAAGTTTTACTGTATGTATAGCCTGGTTTGCGTTAATTAAATGTGTCCGCAATGCATAAAGTGGGAAAAGGTATTTATGTAGTGATGTCTTGCTGAGCATACTAATGCTTGTAGAAACTGTGCGTCCAGCAGAGGGGCCACAAGGTACACATCACAGACACCACAAGGGATGCTACATGAGGGCTTTAAACAGAACAATTTCATACAACCCGCCGTCAGTGGTAGGGTTTGTCCAACAAGTACGTGCCATAGCAGGGGATAGTATATGTTGATATACTGTCACAGCACGCATGTGTATGGGCATATAACGTCAATGACATATCTAAGGTGGTCCCGCTGTGCAAGTATGCTTTGCATTATGGGATACTATGTGAAATATGTGTAATGTATAGAAGTGTAGGTAGATATGACAGATATTCTACACAGCATAACAGGCATATCATGCATACCAAAGGTATCGTCTATTGGCATGTACAATAACAGGATACATATGGCTTGTAGGCATGGGACATTGTAATAGCATGATAGCTAATCTAAATGGAAGGGCTACCAAGTAACCATGCACAAAGGACATGTAATAGCTTCACAGGTGTATAGTGGGGTACTATGCAGTCTGGCAAGTCCATGTGTAAGCACAACTACAGTGTTCACACCAGTGGCACCTTTCTAGGGTAGTGTCCTGTGAACAGCAGAGCCATGTGTCACCTGCACCTCTGCACAGTACAGCCACTGCAGTGATCCCAGGCCTACATGTGTCTCCCAACCACCAAGGGAGGTATCACATGAACAGTGCTACCGAGTGTCCCTGCTTGATGTACATAGGACTCATGTTCCAAAGCATGGTGAGTGTCCGGTTTGGGAATGTAACCCTCAAGCACATCCCACTCATTGTGGCGTATGTGCACATATCCATGAGCATGTTGCTCACAGTGGCTTTTGCTTATGTCGTGTATGAGGAGTATATCCATTAATAATGTTGTGGACATGGGCCCTGTCTGATTAGCAGAGGTCACCCCTGAGTATGTAGTATGTAAATGTGTACAGATGTGGTGTCCGTAGTGCAGCTGCATACTTAAACTGTCGGAGCTCAGTAAACGTCATGGCGTGTTAATCTTGTGGTATGTAAAGCTGTAGCTGTTGTGTAAGGTACACCCTAAATGGGGTGGTGTAGCATTGAATGTGTGTAGAAGTCTTGAGTTCAGAGGTACAATGGGTGCCTATGTACCAGCTACACACCCAGTACAGATAAGTGTGGCCATGTAGAAGGATATCCACGCCAGAGTGGCAATACGGTAACCACAGGAGTGGGTGCGACATATGTGTGTACTTCAAACATGTACAATGTGATATGTATGTAGGGGACTACCACCCATGTGGTAGTCAGTGGGTGAATGGTGTAATGCAAAGGTGATGTTCATGCACCTTGTGTCATGCAGCTTGACGCCATGATAGTCATATCAGGTATCTGTCACAGTGACACCCATATGGATGGAGTCAGTATCAGCTGGTGGAGCAATCATGGTGCTTTGTATGCAGGGGCTTGTAAAGCTAGGCAGGGAAAGTCCCCTGTGCTAGCCTGTACCACAGGGAAGCATATATTGAACATGAGGGGCCCTATGACTGAGGACTGTGGTATGCCAAATGTAACTGACATGCAGTAGGTACTATGTTATGCTGGCCTCACTGTGTGTGTCCTGTCCATGAGCCACATTGCATAACATCCTGAGACATAGGGTACGATGTGCAGGTGGATGTGTATGTTGTCAATACCAGAATGGAGAATGGTGCTGAAAGGCAATGAGAGGACAATGTAGGATGTGTGGACTCCCATACCATCAGCAACTGCCCTGGTAACTGTATGAAAGGAGTCCACCAGGTGTAGGGGCCATGCTCTGGCCCTAACAAGCCCAACCCGGGTGGCATCAAAGGACGGGAGCCCAACAATGTCTCTGTGAATGACGTCCTTGATGATGTGCCCCATAGCCATGCAGAACAGTCCAGTCAGGTGAGTAGGACTATAGTCCCACTCGTGCATTGTGGTGCCACCTGTGTGTAGTCTGATAAATGCTGCTGTGTGCCATTCAGGGGCTACAATGTCTGAAACAAGGCTATTACTGAATATGGTGGCCTAGTGGGGAGACATGTCATTCAGACGTTTGTGGACATCACAGCCTGGGAAGTTGGAAGGTGACATGGGGCCAGTATCCCAGGACATATAGAGTGCAGGTTAGTACTGTGTAGGTGTGACCACAGGGACACCACAATGTTCCTGTATGGATCGTGGCCCTGTAGTGAGTGAGAGGGTGTAATGTTAGCATTGAATCCATCCTCCAGCATGTTGCCAACATCACCTGGGTCTGTAATGTTCCTGAGTGACTGTTGTATGTGACAGCAGATGTGGGTGTTGCCATTGACTACTGACATACCACCATAATGCCTGGTGGTACACCCCGGAATGTGTTGCAGTAATGTTTACGTAGCTAGTCTTGGAGTATGTGATGAGGGATCCCGTGGCCCTACCAAGGCTGACCAGTGAGCTACCCCACCCATGGGAATGTACACCACTGTGCAACAGCCTACACCTGTTGTTGTACATCATATGTCCATGGAACATGACCACCAGAGTGGCGTCTGTTATCTGGTGTGTACCATCATGGCTCTGTGTGGAATAGCATGATCCATGCAGTTGTGTACATCCTAATGAAGTGCACTGGGGTATGTTTCAGCATTTGTATGTGCATTGTCCATCTGCACGGGTGTCATGACGTTAACAACCGCTGTCAGAAGACGTCTGTAGTAGGTGTTGTAGTACTCATGTACTGTGTATGCTGTGATGGGTGTGGTGCTGGGATGTGGCTAACAAGGTTGAATAGCATATGTTCGGAATCCACCAATGAGGGGATAACCCCAGGTGTGTAACACCAGTCACATGGTGGTAGTGTTCATGTCAAGGTTAATTTTGGTCTTGGAAGTGGTGTGTATGGGTTGATCCAGCAGAGTGGAGGTTATGACTCATGGATGTGTCGGTACATGAGTGGCTATCCCAGTTAAGTGTGGGGTAGTGTCAGTCACACATCAGTAGTAGCTGTCTGAGCCCCACTGTCCAATATACCAACAAAGGAAGTATGTTAACCGTGGGGTATGATGTTGAATCTGTAACTTGTTACAATGTGTATAGTGGTCCCGGACACAGTTAATTGCACGTGGAGCACCTCTGATGCATTGTGCTAAGTAACTAGCCAGGATGTGTGCACAACATGGTGGGATATGGGAACCCCTCAGCTGTGGGTGTGCCGGTCCAGGTATGTGCCTGAAAGGTATGGTCTGTCTATAACCTGTCATTGCAGGTGTGCTCTGCAGAGCCTAGAGGCAGGTCCCAGTCACAGCAGAGATATTGGAGTGGTGCATTATAAGGTGTGCCTTGCCTGCGTGCGTCACAGAGGAAGATGCAAGCATTGTGTCACATGACCCCATGTCGCGCTTGCCAGTTCCCATTCTGCCGGTGACTGTTATTGGAAACTGTGCAAGACAGGCAGTATAGAAGCAGCAAGAGCCTTACATGTGAGCTGTATTCCCAGAGCTGACAGGTGCAAGTCATCTGTGCCACAGCATTGTGTTTGACCAGGTCAGTCAAAGCGGACAGATACCGGATGTCTGTGGAATGACAATAGGAGCATAGGCAACTGTTGAAGTGACACAGTCGGTCACTGCACAGTGGTATCGTGTCCAGACAAATGCATAATGCTCCCCAGGGCTTGGCCCACACCCTCAGGGCTATAAGACTGGTGAGCTATTGCATGTCCCTGCACACGTAGTCTGTGAAGGAGCATCTCAGGGCAGTCACACTAACATGGAGAATGACAGTCACATCGTAACTGGTGAGGTGTGGCATGGGTGCATAGGTTATGTTGCAGAACCAGTTACCCGACAGCAAGATGTAAGTGACTATCGCCTTGTGTAGCCTGCTGTGTGGAACTGCAGTGTGACTCCCTACAGAGTCACCTATGACTGGTGTGTTGTGAATGTTATAACTCCCTATTGGCTGTATGTGATGGGCACACATGAGTCTGTGGGCTATAAGTTGGTGATGTTGTTTTCCATGATGGGGGCTACCTCTGGTGCCTACACAGAGTATGGAGACGTACTGCACAAGTTGTCCTCGTAGGTGTGGCCTGTGGTGGTGATTATGTCAGACTATGTGATGGGTGGGGTGTGTTGCGAATGTTACACATCCCCACATGACTGTCAGGTGCAGTCAGGGTTGGTGACAGCATTACCCCCAGCCATAGCGGTCAACCTCCTGTCCCCAAAATGAGGAACATTAGCCCTCATAATGTGTGACAAATGGGCAAAACGTGGAACACTTACTACTGGCTTACTAACAGCTTCAACTAGGAAGGGCATATGATGGCTAAAATAGGCTGGTTTTACGTATAAAAAAGATATTCTAATAAATTAATATGATTCCCATCTATTTAGCCATGGCTAGCAGTTCAACAATTTCCAACAATGAATGTGTGACAGACCCTTTCAATGTGGAACCTTGAGGAACATGCACTTTTTAAGATCTCAAATGAGGTACGTTCCTCGTAATGAGGTACACTTGAGAGCTATACCCCCAACACAGCTGCAGAAGTGCATCCCCCACAGGCTGTAGTGTCGTATGTTGGGAGGTGAGCATTGAATGTTTACATTAGACACTTGCTCTATTGCCACATGTATGACATATCCATCATAGAGACAGGCAGTAACACTGGTATGTGATAGTTGGACATGCCTGTATATACAACCATGTCCCACAGGATATGTGTGTTACATGTGTACAACAGCTGTTGTACCATAAGCAAGCTGGGAAGTGTAGGACAGCCAGTGTACCTGTGGGAAATGGTGTGGAATGGGTGCTATATTAATCAGTAGCTCATGACATGCTCACAAGTTCTAAACAGGTGCCTAGCATGACCATGCAATACAGATAGGGTGTTGGATAATATCAACCCACAAGTGGTGATGACAGTCATTATGGGTGGCACCGCACTATAACCCTGCTGAGTATGGTGTGCAGGTCCATGAACCATTATCACTGTAGATGTTAGCAGTACAGATGTACAAGACAGCATGGATGTTTGATTACAAATACCTTTGTATGTCACAGGAGTGTTCCACCAGTGGCCTGTTGACAGACTCACAACTACAAAAGGTGCAAGAGTGACATGTGCATATCACACCAGTGCCAGCTACAGTAGAACAGGGTTAATGTGTTGCACTCCACCCTCATTGTAGCCCATACCACACAGACAAATGTTAGGCATCTGTGTATGTAAGGCTGTGAATGGTCATGACCTATGAGTATAGCTGTGTCAGTGTTGTGAACAACATACAGAATGGGCTGTGTGGGTGAGTTGTGTGACATATGTGCACAGTCTGATGGATGATACCAGCATTGTCACCACTAGGTGAACATCCCTGTACCCATTAACTACTACCTAGGCTATGGTCAACATTATGGACACTGTGTAAGGGATGGTGCTGTGCAGTGCATCCCCTGACTTGGTGACGTCTCCAGGCCCCTTATGTAGTCATATGAAGTACCCATGTCATGTCAGGGTGCCATCCATGAGCACGGAGATCACTGGACAGGCATATACAGCACTGTGGTGACCAATATTGGATCACATACCACCTTTAAGGGGTAATGGCCATGCGTGGATGGGCGATACCAGCCTTCACAATCCTCACCTCCACTATGCAGCATGGTGTCTACCTTGCAGAAAGAGATTTGCTACACCATGATGATGGACATGCTACATGTCAATATCCTGATCTGTAAGACATATGTCATGGACAGCCACCGTCCTAATACTAGGATCGCCACAGGCTGGACAGATCCCTGTGCCATATATGTGACATACTCCCACCATACCATGCAACCCTGTCCATCAAAGCTGCACATGTCATCCCAGTCATACATGGTGTGATGGCCGCATGGTAGATGTACTATCAACTGACTGGATCAGTAATGTGGCACTGATGCACCTTGCGGTGGCATAATGGCTGTCTGTTACAGCTTGGAATCCTTGCCCGCACATGCTATGGTTGATAACCATCCCTGCGAATGACGTCTGACTAGCCATTGTCCCATGTCTATCACATGTGCAACACAGGCGATCCATGGCAGGATGTTGAACAGTTGTACAGTGCTGTGTAGATGTATATGGCAAAACACATGCATGTACAGGTGTCCATGCGTATGTGTGCATTGTCACTGCTCAAGTCCATTACGGCTGTGTCTGTGTTGATATGTGACATATACACAGCATCAAGGTCAACAGCATTACAGTGGACACATCCAAGCATGTGCAGATAGGTAAGAACACAAGTGCAGGCAAATAGACATGCCCACAACAAGACAACATTCACATGGAGTATGAACACTGTAATGAGGTGACACACATATATGGTGATGATATCCAATGCATAATGGGTGTGACATGTGTGTGACACAAACACGTCAGTCATGTCAGTGTCATGATGCTTGGCAAAGATAACTGTGCAGATGTAGTAGATGTCATAGAAATGTATGTGCAGCAGTATCTCTGTACATCTCTGAAACTGTGACCTGTCACCATCATTATGTCTTACAGATAATGCCCCGTACACACCTTCCAGCATACAGCTGCCAGGAAGATGATGTCCTCACCCCACAGCCCCATGAGAACTATGACTTGTTGTTCAGCCATGTGCCACAGCATGCCCGGCAGCGGGATGACCTGTGGCAGGATCTACGCAGGAGGGTGAGCGATGTGGTTGGCCATAACCACACCTACCAGCAGGTGCGCAGACACTGCACGGACTTGATATGACATGCAAAACAGCGTGCCACTGCAACCACCAGGGAACAAGGTGGAACAGGTGATGGGCCACCAACCCAGCCCCCACTCACACACACCGAGGAGCTACTGGCCAGTCTGGGGACACCCAGGGAACAGCATCTTCAAACACTAGCTGCCATCGTGGAGGTGGGTGTCTCCCAACCAATGAGCCTGGAGTTGCCTGGTAAGTCAGTACTGCACATATGGCTATTATATCCCATTTAGTTGCATATGTCACTGTACATTATGTAAAGTAACAACATATGCAAGGTATGTGGACACACATGCTGCATACTACAGTATGCTACTCTGTGTATGCACACATGTGCATACTATATGCTATTACACAGGTGAATGTGTTAACATGCACAGTGCACCCTGTGGCTGTCATACAGTCATGGATAATGTTCATACTGCTGTGTCACTCCTATACAGGTACCTCTGGCGTGCCACACAGACATGAGTCCGTTGCAGGTGAGACTGTCATCAGTATCAGGCATGTTACAGTGTAGATCTATTTGCCATGTGGCCAGTTAACACTTGCACACTTGATGTTTGTTCCAGTCACGGTATACAGGTCGCATCACCCATCATTCACACAGGCCACCCATGTGCAATATATATACAAATGAAATGATACACCGACTTGAAACCACAGTACTTGTCATTGCGGCATGTGTGGTCAGCTGTGCATACAACGGTGGAGGTGTTTTACAATGGAGGCATATGTAGTATGCATTGGAACAACATGTGTGGTACGCACACAGTACCACACAGTGAGCTGTGATATGAGCAGCCCACAGGTGTCACCATTGTGTCATATGCCCCTGCATTGGGTGCACACATTGTGATGTGCCACCTGACATGTCCCAGACATGTAGTGTTCTGTCTGCAATATTGTCACACTATCGCATGACCTATATCCCACATACCAAACATACAACCCATTGTCTGCATAGCCCTGTGTATTGTGACATATCTGACATCTATGGGTGTATGTCATATGGGACAACACAGACATGTGAGATAGATGGCCATCACACACATTTGGCCAACACATGTGCACACATGGCCATGGGGGATGGCTAGAAACATGTAGCCACACAGTAGATGGGATGTGTATACACCCTGTTGCACATTGTCCACACATGGTCCAATTATAGCCTTAGTTGACTGATTATACAGTTGATGTGGTACACTGGACATACTAAAAGCCTGTGCACAGCTACTGGAGGTGTCACTGAAGTCTACCATATACGATTTGTTGAACATCATGACTGTGTCATAGCATGCAGTTATGGCTATGCAATGTGTACATATTATGCATTCTACAGCAATATAGATGCCTCATGATGTCATGCAATGGTACAGTGTCTGTACTTCACACTGTATAGCAATGTAGACGGCTCACACTACCCATCCATGCTCATGCACATTTGCTAAACATGCATTCTATCTGTAGGGCATACAGACAACACTGCAATGTGAAGCCCATTATGATGCTGTACATGTGTCAGGACACCATTGTGTCAGACATGTATGCATGTTAATGCACATGTCAGCAGATTACATGTCAAGGTCACGTCAGCCATGTGTACTGTTATCCTGTTCTGGGCCACATGGTGTATCATGGGGATGCATGCATACTACCATGATTGTGTGAACTGCATGGCTACTGATATGACACCTGCTTGCTGTAGTGTGCACCCCAGGGAGGCATGCTTACTAACACTATTAATGTCTGAGTTGCATGCCCTCTGCTGTATCACAAGCATGCTGCATGCCACCTGTCAAATCACATGCATGGTGTGTCTGTGTGTGTGTGTGTGTGTGTGTGTGTGTGTGTGTGTGTGTGTGTGTGTGTGTGTGTGTGTGTATGCGTGTGTCTGTGTGTGTGTCTGTGTGTGTGTGTGTGTGTGTGTGTGTGTGTGTGTGTGTGTGTGTGTGTGTGTCTGTGTCTGTGTGTCTGTGGGTGTGTGTCTGTGTGTCTGTGGGTGTGTGCCTGTGGGTGTGTGTCTGTGGGTGTGTGCCTGTGTGTCTGTGTGTGTGTCTGTGTGTGTCTGTGTCTCTGTGTGTCTGTGTCTGTGTCTATTGTACTTTACAGTATTTCTTTGCATTCACAGGTGATGTAGGTGTGTTACCCTCCTGCGGTCCATCTGATGTTAGTGCCCCCACAGATACTAGCGGTGATGAACATATGCATGAGGTACAGGCAGGGTTGTCAGGGGCTGAATCTGTGCCAATGGTTACCATCCCAGCTATGTCCCCCTCTTCCCCGCACACAGTTCTGCTGCCAACACATACCGCATCACCAGTGGCCATAGAGGAAGGACAGTCAGTGTATGTTAGTGTGGAACAGGAATGTGTGGTGGCTACAGAAGGTGTGCCTACACACCATGGTGTCAGTGTAATGACTGCAGTTGTGCCACACAGGCATGTGGCTGGTGCTGCTTGTAGGAGGACCTCTGGCAGACATGCACCTGCAGGACAGAGTGCAGCAGCTGGTATCACCAGACGCGTGTTCCAGACTGTAATGGCGGCACAGGCACGTGCTGAACGGCAGAACAGTGAAGGGCAGAGGCTGCAGAGGGCTGCTATCCGTACCCCAAATGACAACATCCAGGCACTGGCAAATGCTCAACAGCAGATTGCTGATGTTCTGGATAGGCAATTGGGTTGACCGTGGCATGGCAATCCACGAGCGTGAGCTGTCTGTGCTGGAACATCTGGTAGGAGTGAGGCGTAGGCCATGTGGACGTAGGCCAGCAACACCACCTAGTGTAGGTCGACGTGAGCATGCCACTTCACATGCCCGCTCCCATAGTGCTGGTAGCAGTAGCAGTGCAGCTGGTGCTGCTCTGTCCACACCAGGACACAGCAGGCTACATGGACGTGGCCCTGGACGTTCTCAGCGGGGACACGGTTCCAGCGGACATGTGTTGTCAGACAGTAGCCAATCTGTACCTCCATCTGGTAGTGCCCGTGCAACCCCGGGCAGGCACAGGTCACGTGGCTGTGGACGGACACAGTGAGCTGTACAACCTGGTCTGTACAATCTGGAGCTGTCAATTATACCCCGTGTAGGCCTCACAAATGGCAGAACTGTGTATACACATACACGCACACAGCAAACACAACTGTAGGGCTCCACAACATCCACATGCATTCTGAATAGACATGTCCAATCAAATCACCGGCCCTTACATACACACATGATGTCATCCATTGGTGCAGCCTATGCCCAGGCAAACATATCACCCTGTGCATATGATGAAGCCTGTGCCGCATCCCTGTCATCCACACCATCGGTGCAGGGATATGCTCAAATAGTCTGATGCACAGGGTGAACAGAATAGTGAGAGGTGTATGTAATATTACCTGTGTATGCATAGTGAGGGATGTGTATGTTGCAGTGGTTGTGTGTGAATACTGAGACATGTGCATGTGACATAGGTTGTGTACTGTCGACATGCACCGGTCATACCATGTAGTTCAGGTGCAGCATGCATTGTGATGTGTTCACGGTATGTGTCTCGGTTACATCTGTAGCACCATGTTGGTTGTGATACCCTGGTTCCCTCCTATGGTGTACTTGCATGTGCCTACAGGTAGCAGTATTTTCAGTCCCCCACGTGTAACTGTGGATTACTCACAGGCACGTCTGGCAATATCAGCATGCTACATGTACCCTCAACCTGACTGTTGGAAGCACCAACATGACACAGATGTCCACACATATACTGCACCTGACGCATGTGGTCAGTGGCACAGGTTACAGTGGACAGAGAAGTGACATACATAGCAGGACACATTACAGGTATGGTGACATGGTGCAGGGGTTGTACATAGCGGTCTGGCCAATGATGATGTGAGGTGTCACTTGGTAGCTGGAGGCCACACTGTGTAGCAGTAGGACCCTGTAACAGTATGGGAACATGGCTACATTCACGGGGTGTACACCACTATAACGCACACCCCATAGTGTTGAGGTGGGGACCCTTGCCTATGTGGTCATCACCCTCACATTACTATGCACCCACATGAAGTGTCACAGAGAAGGAACATGCACAGGTAGCCAGTATGGCTGGGACCTATGGCATCAACAGGGTAGTGCACTGCATCAGCATTACGGGTTAGTCACCACGTGGGGTTAGTGATCATTTCTCACTGTATATTAGCATACACCCTCACACCAAGCATTAGACATACATACATACACACACACACTGTGGTGACCACACATGTCTATACGGACAGCTGACGTGTGTGATGCACCACACCGGCCGACGACATGCTTCCCACACTGACGTATGTACAGATCTCTACAACGGTGTACAGGGATGTGTAACAACTGGGACATAATCCCCACGATATGTGGCATCTCTGGTCACACATTCGGACACACATGGCAGTACTGGGAATGATACACCTGCCATATGATGACACATTTGATAGACATGCAGCGGTATTGATTGCATTATGTGTACCAATGCTATGTCTGGCAATTGTGCTGCTATATGCACAGGAGAGGTTGTAGGTGTTACAGGTCCCATGTGACATACAGTTGGTAACACCTGACCGCTGTGTATGCGATATGTCAGCACCATCACGTAACAGTGACATAGCATACTGTTTGCACATGGCATGATAGGATGGTGTGTGAAACAACTGTGAGCCACCCCTGCACACATACATCTACACAGGTGGTTCACCACTTTATGTACACACATCCCTCCATACGTGCTGTTTGTATGTCACCGTATACAGGTGTCAATGATGGGGCTGCATTGCGACTGCATGTTGCAGTTAGGTGCAACTATGTTACGGACATTGGCCACTGCACATGCATGGTTGCTGCATGCACAGTACAGATGTCACATGTGTCTCCTGTTGCCATGTTTGTATGCATTGCTATTGTTGGACATGTGTGTTGACAAACATAACACATAGGTTCATAGGTTCATAGGTTCATACTAGGCTATCTGCCCAAGGGCATTTATAAGCCTAGCCCAGAGTTTTGTGGCTTTTACCACCCCTTTAGTTTGAAGGATACTATGCCCATTATTTTGCTGTGCCTCTGTCAAGCAGTGACACTGAGATAATCCCTGGGGTATATCTGCGATCTCCCATCCATTGGTCAAGATTTCTCCTGAACAAAGCCAGCGAGGTGCTCTGCCTCACATGTACCGGGATTTTGTTCCACAGCATAGGGAGTCTCTGGGTGATGAGCCTGTCCCTCCAGCATGTCCTATTAATAACAGTGTCAAGGTTTAAGTCTCCCACACTTGCAGTTCTGAGGGATCTAGATTTTTTGAGGTGAAGCATGTTCATCAATTTCGGGTTGGACATGGCCTTGTATGTCAGGCACAGGTCACCTCTGAGCAGACGGTAAGCAACTGAATAGAGCTGGAGTTCCTTCAGTCGGGCAGCATAAGACATATTTTTGAGACCCTTTATCCTTTTGGTGAGGAACATTTGGGACCTTTCCAGTTGCTGCAGGTGTCGTGTCAGATACATTCTGAATGGGGCATTGTACTCAATCATTGGTCTGATGAGTGATGAATACAGGGGGACGATGACCTCCTTTGATCTAGATGTGAATCCCTTCATGATCAGGTGGGCAATGTAGAAGGTCTTCCTAACTACTTTGGCAACGTGAGTGTCAAACGAAAGGTTACTGTCAACCTGGGTCCCCAGATCCCTGATAACCTCTTCTGTGCTTAGTGGATTGCCGCCTATATGGTAGCTAGGGGTAACCTTGTTTTTCCCGAAGGGTATGACTATGAATTTTTTGGCGTTTAACTTTAGGCCATGACTCTGACACCAGTTATCCATTTCTATAAGACCCTTCTGAAGGATATCTGTGTCAGATGTGTTCTCAACTATGGCGCCCAGTTTGCAGTCATCTGCAAATTTTGTCAGCCATAACCCTCCTGTGTTTGCTTGTACTTCTGAAAAGTAGATGCCGAACAAGAGTGGGCCCAGGACTGAGCCCTGTGGGACACCACTTGTGATAGGCTTTGAGTCTGACATGGCGCCAGCAACTCTGACCCTGTGTGTTCTGTCACTTAGCCAGTTTGCAACCCATCTTGTGATGTATGGGTTTACATTTAAGCTGATGAGTTTTTCAATGATACCTGAGTGGGGTATTGTGTCAAAAGCCTTTGCCAGGTCGAGGTAGGCTGTGTGGACTGCCTTTCCCTGATCAATGGCCTTGGTGACTGTTTCGAAAAAGTCAACCAAGTTTAAAAGGCATGTTCTGCCTTTGACAAAGCCAAACTGGGTTTTATCCAAAGTCTGCAAGTCCCCTATGTCTTTATTTATGAGTTCCATTATGATCCTCTCCATAGCTTTGCAGATCAGGCTTGTCAAGCTGATGGGACGGTAATTTCCAGGGTCGGTGGAGGCACCACCTTTGTGAAGTGGGACTACAGTTGCCATACACCACTCCTTGGGCACGTATCCTGAGGTGAGGCTAAGATTAAACAGCTGCCCTAACTGCGGGTTTAATTCCTCATTGAGTTCATGGAGCACACAACCGGGGACACCATTTGGTCTCATGGATGCTATGTTTTTTGCTTTGGAGAGAGCAGTTCTCACCTGAGTGTTAGAGATGCTTGGGGGGCTACAATCCTCTGGTATAGATATCTCACCTTTTGGGGGGGAGGGGGGGGGGTTTGCACTGAACCTGTCAGCCAGTATGTTGGCAATGTCTGTAGGTTCAGTAATTTTTACATCATTTTGAACTAATTCTGAGCATATCTGGGAGTTTCCTCCCAGGTTTCTAACATAGCTAAAGAAGGCCTTATGATTGTCTTTTGTGTCCTTAGCGACCTTTCTCTCAAAATTTGCCTTGGATGATTTTATGAGAGATCTTAGTTTTTTACTTATAATGATCAAAGGTGTCTTACGTTTTAAGGATTTTGCTCTATCTTGTAGTAGCTTCCTCCTTTTGTTGTAGAGCTTGTTTATGGCTGGGGTCCACCAGACTGGATGCTTGCCTTTGGTACAAAGAGTCTTTGTTTTGTTTGGGATTGCCTGATCCATGCAGTCCTGTAGGTGCTGGTAGAAGGCATTTGTAAGTGATTCAGCGGCTTGAGTAATGGTTTCTGCAGGCTCGGGGGCCTTAAAAGAGACCACACTAGTCTTTAGAAGTGTGAAGTCGGCTTTTGAGAAGTTCTTCACTGTGGTCTTTTTTATCTCACGTGGGGGCGGGATGTGGACTTCCAGTGAGATTAGTTTATGGTCTGATCTCACCAGTGAGGGTATACTTCCCGTGTTGAACATTGTGACCCCATGTTCGTGATGATGAGATCTAGTATGTTTTCTCCTCTTGTGGGGATGGTGACTAGTTGTTCCATGGCATTTGAGTTTATGAACTGTAGGAACCTTTGGGCTAGAGTGTTGGGGCTTGAGTAGTGATCCCAGTCTATATTTGGGTAGTTGAAGTCACCTAGTATGATGGTGTTTGGAGATACATTTATCCCCCCCAGTGTTTTCAGGAAAGCTATGTGAGGTTCCTGAGATTGAGAGGGTGGCCTGTAACATGCTACAAATTGCAGAGCAGTCTTGCCTATGGTTAATTGCACATGGATGGTCTCCGATGCATCGTGCCTTGCCACCAACCTTGAGGTGTGGGTGTCCTTGATGAATATAGACACCCCCCCTCCTTTCTTGGTGTTGTCCGGATTTTGGGGCTGGAACGCATGATATGAGGTAAAACCTGATAGTGCCGGGGTGCTCTCGGGAGCCTTGAACCAGGTTTCAGTCACAGCACAGACATCGATGTTCTCCATACTGAGAAGGGCCTCGAGTGCGTGCATCTTGAGGTTGAGACTTCTGGCATTGAGCAGCATTACCCTTAGTTTTTTTCCTTTTTTGTGTTCTTGGGTGGTAGGTTTAGAATTTGAGCCTTGCCTAAAAAAGGAACTATGGGGATGGCAAGAGCCTTTGCCAATATCCGGAAGCCCAGGGGTGACAGGTGCAAGCCGTCTCTTGCGAAGCAACATTGCTTGTCCAGCATGTCATCCCAGGCAGACAGACATTGGATCCCCTTTGAATGACACCAGAGTTTAAGCCAATTATTAAAGCTGATCATCTTGTCTCTGTATTGTGGCATCATTCTTGGTGAAGGTAGGATACTGCTCAAGGTCAGGGTCATACCTGCCTGGGCTACATAATCAGAGAGCTCCTCTATGTCTCTTTTCATGTAGTCCAAGGAGGTACGTCTCAGGTCGTTCACACCAGCGTGGACAATGACAGAGTCGTATGACATGGACTGTGGTATGATTTCACGGGTGTCACAGGCGACCAGTATAAGGGAATGTGTCCCGGTCAACATTGCTACCCCCTGTAGTGTGAGCATTCAACAGACATG
This sequence comes from Protopterus annectens, assembly GCF_019279795.1. Lineage (NCBI taxonomy): Eukaryota > Metazoa > Chordata > Ceratodontiformes > Protopteridae > Protopterus > Protopterus annectens. Next base: position 1,674,131,200 of record NC_056743.1, read on the forward strand.
GACCCACCTTCCATTTGCGTGTGTAGCATTGCTTAGGCCACTGTTATGCATGGGGTACATCAAAGGCTATGCTATGTATGTATGTATGTGTTGTGTGTGCAGTCCATGCACACATCCACACAATCACATGTATGACATATCCAGACGTGTGTTCATTGGTGTACAGCAACAGTCATGTGTCACAGCTGTGTAAGGGCCGTGGAATGTCTTGAGCTGACCTGTTCATGTATACTGGTATTGTTGCAATGCATAACACCTGTTGGATCCCTGTTGGTACATGTGTACTCTGCACAGCTGGTGTACACCTCTGTACAGCCCAGTGGTCATGTGTCACATGGTGTTATGGTACTGTAAGGCTGTGTATTGCTGCACCGACGACATGGTGATGACTTGACAGCTACAGTGTACACTGCAGTGTGTACGTGTGTGACCTGCACCTGTGACAGCTGTGATAGCAGCTGAGTGTGTGCAGGTCACTGCATGTGTGTGACCGCCCTGTGCGTGAGGACAGTTATACCTTACTGTGCCCTTCTGTACTGTGCCCTTCTGTGTGTACACTCCATCTGCATGCACGACAGCCCTTTGCAACAGCTAAGTGTGTGAGCATGCCCAGTATGCTGTTGTGTAGATGGACACACAGTACAGTCCATGTACGCAGTTGTGTAGATGGACACATGGTACAGTCCAAACTGAGACCTTCCGTGTTTACACTCCATATGCATGCAAGATGGCCCTTTGCAACAGCTAAGTGTGTGAGCATGGCCAGTATGCCATTGTGTAGATCGACACACAGTACAGTCCGAACTGACGTATATTACCAGGTGTGCGGCCATGGCCAGTGACACCTTGTGTCGGTGATGTCCCTCTGTGCATGGGCATGGCCGTTGACATGCTGTATTGCCATGGTGGTCATCCAGGCAACAGATTTCCATATTCAACGTCAGGATGGATGCCTACCGAGTACACACTGGGTAACTATCTTGAAGGGTGTACTGTCTGTGGTGCGTACTGTGTCTATGTATTGTTGTTGTAGTGCTCCATACATGTATAGTTGCCTCGTGTACACCACTGCCGTGTGTTTGTGTAAGTCTACCGTGGGACAGTACTTTGTCTGATCGTACACTCTCCATACAATCCCTGCCGGCGTCCTGGCATTTGCGGATGATGACATGCACCTAGAAGAATGCCTGTGGGACTGCTGTGTTTAGTAATCTCAGTAGCACGTTCTGTAAATGCGTCATGCTGTAGTGTGATAGGGTAGTTAGGTGTATGTTCGACTCCCAGCCCTGCCAAGTGTGTGTGTGTGTGTGTGTGTGTGTGTGTGTGTGTGTGTGTGTGTGTGTGTGTGTGTGTGTGTGTGTGCGCATGCTCCCGTCCACCTGGGGACTCAGGTTATGCTTTTAGATGCTTCACACCACAGATATATCCTGCTGACGTCTTTATTTTGCTGATGTCAACACGTGCCTAGAAGAATGCCTGCGGGACTGCTGTGTTTAGTAATCTCGGTAGCACATTCTGTAAATGCGTCATGCTGTAGTGTGATAGGGTAGTTAGGTGAATGTTCGACTCCCAGCCCTGCCAAGAGTGTGTGTGTGTGTGTGTGTGTGTGTGTGTGTGTGTGTGTGTGTGTGTGTGTGTGTGTGTGTGTGCACGCATGCTCCCGTCTGCCTGGGGACTCAGGTTATGCTTTTAGATGCTTCACACCACAGATATATCCTGCTGACGTCCTTGTCTTTGCGAATGTCGACACACGCCTAGAAGAATGCCTGTGGGACTGCTGTGTTTAGTAATCTCGGTAGCGCATTCTGTAAATGCGTCATGCTGTAGTGTGATAGGGTAGTTAGGTGTATGTTCGACTCCCAGCCCTGCCAAGTGTGTGTGTGTGTGTGTGTGTGCGCATGCTCCCGTCCACCTGGGGACTCAGGTTATGCTTTTAGACGCTTCACACCACAGATATATCCTGCTGACGTTTTTGCCTTTGCGGATGTCGACACGCACCTAGAAGAATGCCTGTGGGACTGCTGTGTTTAGTAATCTCGGTAGCGCGTTCTGTAAATGCGTCATGCTGTAGTGTGATAGGGTAGTTAGGTGTATGTTCGACTCCCAGCCCTGCCAAGTGTGTGTGTGTGTGTGTGTGTGTGTGTGTGTGTGTGTGTGTGTGTGTGTGTGTGTGTGTGCACATGCTCCCGTCCACCTGGGGACTCAGGTTATGCTTTTAGACGCTTCACACCACAGATATATCCTGCTGACGTTTTTGCCTTTGCGGATGTCGACACGCACCTAGAAGAATGCCTGTGGGACTGCTGTGTTTAGTAATCTCAGTAGCGCGTTCTGTAAATGCATCATGCTGTAGTGTGATAGGGTAGTTAGGTGTATGTTCGACTCCCAGCCCTGCCAAGTGTGTGTGTGTGTGTGTGTGTGTGTGTGTGTGTGTGTGTGTGTGTGTGTGCACATGCTCCCGTCCACCTGGGGACTCAGGTTATGCTTTTAGACGCTTCCCACCACAGATATATCCTGCTGACATCTTTGCCTTTGCGGATGTCGACACGTGCCTAGAAGAATGCCTGTGGGACTGCTGTGTTTAGTAATCTCAGTAGCGCGTTCTGTAAATGCGTCATGCTGTAGTGTGATAGGGTAGTTAGGTGTATGTTCGACTCCCAGCTCTGCCAAGTGTGTGTGTGTTTCCAGCTGCATGACAACAGTACATTGCTTTTAAAGTATTCACTCACCATAACATCTGTGCGGCGTCTTTGCCTTTGATGCCGCTGTCTACAGGCTAGACGTATGCCTGTGTGATTGCCGTGATCTAGTAATCACGGTTGCACGTTCTGTCACTGTGTTATGCTGTTGTGTGGTACAGTGATTACATTCGTGTTCTGCTCACAACCCTGCCACGTGTGTGTGTGTGTGTGTGTGTGTGTGTGTGTATGTCTGTATATATATATATATATATATATATATATATATATATATATATATATATATATATATTTAAAACATTTCTGCACATAACTCTGCTCTTGCATGGACAGCTGACTGTTTCATGTATCGCATGTTTGCATAGCTTTCACATACCAATGGGGTATGTTGCAAATCCCAACATTGTCCGTGCAACATTCATGTTATGGGCGGTGTTACATGCCCTTACAGGCATTTGCTGTATAACTTGGCAGACATCTATCCTTGCTGTACTCTCACTCTACTCGTACACGCCGGAGGCTTCATGTATCATGGCCTAGTTTTGCTGTGTGTATGTCTATTTGTGCTGTGTGCATGGCTGTGGGTATGTCCCACTATCATCATTTGTAAAGGTGACAGCCCTATAGGTACTTCATGTAGACTGCTGTGTCATTTGACATGTCAGCACATACCTGCGGACAGTACTGAACGTCCTACTGCAGCGCTTTTCATACCTTCTGAGTTATCTTGCTGTCAATAATGCTGTTTTCTCACACATGTATCTGTTTCTGGTCATACCACTCAACCTCCTAGAGCAAACATCTGGACAAAGCCTTAACTGATAGTGGGACACATAGGGGCAGAATTTAAATATTGCTCTTACAAACGTAGATAGTTGACACAATAATAGGTTTTGCATTAGTATGACTTTTCTGATGGATTTGGTGTCTTAAACTCACATGTTTGTCATTATTTAATGACTTCAATTCTCAGGAATTTGCCAGAATGGTACTGATTTTAAGAGGAACACACCAAACATATGAGGCAAAACTCTGCACATTCTGCGTAAATCTGTACAGTTGCGGAGTATGTGTCTGATACAAGATATCAATTTTCTGACACCAATACACACACTGTATGGCGGCATCACAGGCCAGATGCCATTACATTTATATTGCAGGACACACCCACCCAGAGGGTTGTATTCCTCACAAAGGCCAACAGGTGCTTATTCACACTAATTATTCTATCATGTACCTTATGTGTACGCCGGTATTTGCGCTTTCCGTCAGTGGCAAAGCTCATGTACGAGTATGGGGGACTGGACATTGTAACGGTGACACTGCATGACACCCTGAGGGACACATTTATTTTGAGTCTATTAACCTTCCACATTGACTTTCACAGGGCATACATTGTCATTCACATTTGTCGAAGTACATGCTTATGACTTGTATATGTTTTGTCATTTGTCCTGATGTCTTTCTTCTCACCTGTCCACCTAGTATCACTAGTTCTGTACATGTATTTTGGACAGGTTACCTTCATACCTCTCACCTGTACACATTATGGGTAAACGCCCTGACGTTTGACCTTTGCTCTTGTTACATTTGTCATAATAATGTGCCTTTCTGGTAAATTACTGGCAAGGCATTACGAACTGTGCGGTTAGATAATAGTGACTGACATTTCTATGTCATGATTAGTAACACTCATAACATTCGTATTCCTGACTACGCCAGTATTCTATCAACGTTCTGACTTTGTCTGGGGTATATCTAATATAGTCCCTATTTGTATTTCATGTACTATGCCTTAGTGCAGCTGTCTTATTCTGACAGTTTGCCAGGTATAGTTACCATCTTGGTGGTACGCATGTCCATCCATGATAATCGCCTACATGACACTGATATAGGTCCCTGCATATTCCCACAATGGTTTACGCAATATGCAGTGGATGGTTTGCCCCATTATTGAGAATATAGGTGTGTGCTATACCCACATCACTCCCACGGGGCGGACCTAATAAATCTGTGCCAAACAACACCTAGGCCCATTTCTGCATACCCATGATTCCCATACCTGACACCCCCCCCCCACAGTACCCATTACACATGTTTAATGTGAGCGGTACTAAAGTGTGGAGACACTTATAAGCACTCCCCACTCTCTGGATATCAGTTTGTACGTCATACGTTCTATCAACACATGTGTTATTACCCTTGCACCTGCTACTGTTGCATGTACAGCTATATCGTATTTGCTGAGGTCACTTATTTTGCATCAATGACGGTTGATACTACATATGGATCAATTTTTGGGGTCCTGCAATGGACACCTATATTCATGTTTAAAGTGTAGAACTTGCCGGACTGTCACTTTCCGGCCAATGGTTTGGAAAGCAGCGGTTTATTCACATTTCGTGCATGTCTGTTTGTCTACCCATAATAGCTATGCCGTGGCCTATTTATGTACATATGTCATATCTACGGGACATATGTTTGTTGTATATACATATATACATGTACAGTCCTCATTTCATAATTTGCTTTGGTTTATGTCTGTGGATTATGTGTATACACATATATCTATATCCATACCATACCTTTCCACTGTACAGATTGTCGCAGAATGTACAGCTGGTTGCCTCTTTATCTTCGGTGTGTTTTTCATAACCTTGTGTCTATCTGGCAATTTAGTGGCATTTCATTAAAGACTTACGTTGGGAAATACTGGCAAGAAGTTCAGGTTACGACTGCATACCCTTCAGAGAATCCATGCTACTGACACACCCGTTATTCTATCCACTTGCTATGTTTGTTCTGGCACATATCTGGGGATTGTCCCTATTTGTACCAGTAGTTTGCATGGCTTTGTCTGGTTTCATACTTTACGGGGTTAACAGGTTTGAGCCATGTTTATATATAATGTGGGGGAAACAGCATTCATTTACTGTGCTGTGAGCGGATCACACACGCACAGGCGCACTTGCATATACATGTTGTGGGTTACATCTGTTTAATAGATATGTGTGCTTGTGCAGCCTTTCATACTTCTGACCGTAACACTTATGTATCTGTAGTCCGGTTTACGGACTGGTGTGAAACACGCGGTTCACCTTTACGTATTTAACTGTGTGTACAGCATGAACGCATTCATTACACTTTACAGGGATATCTGCAGTGGTCGTAGGTCAACCGGGACTGCATTCACGTTGGACGGATGCCGGAAACAGTATTCTGTTGCTGTTCTGCCTCATTGATATGCATACCCATAGTACTTAGCTACATCAACATATGCCTCACCGCTTCACTTACAACACAGGCATCCATTCCCCTGCTGTGAGAAACGCGGTACTACATATTACACATTCCCTATTGCCTACTGCTGTGGACCCCAGCTGCATTGTTAATCACTCCGAGGATATGCAGAACACCAGGGCATATAGTTGTATCACATACACGTTTCTGAATGTCAGGGTGTTCATGTAGTGATCTGGGTATAGGCTTGTCCGCCTGGTGAACGGAACTTCCCTGGCTGAGTTCAAATGTCAGATGAAGCATGTGGACAGGGAGCTTCTCCCTATTATGAACATTTTACCTGTATTTATAGACACATGTGTTTGGGCACCTATCAGGAGCTTATTCTGTTAGCTGTGCATATTATGGGTGGGGTTGTTACGGTCCATACTCCACGGAGAGGGGGGGGTGTTTCCCATTCACATTTGACTATTACCTGTATTCACTCATACGGGAATTATTTTCTTGGACATGATGTGACTACAGGTATGCAGTTGTACATTACACAAATGTCATGGGTTGTTACTGTACATATGTACGGACCATACCTCTCAACCTCTTTGAGCAACAAATCTGCGTAAACCCTACATGATGGGGAGAGTAAGAGGGACACATTTTAACTACTTTCCTTACAAGCTTATAACGTTGATAGAATACTAGGTTTTGCATTATCATGACTCTTCTGCAGGATGTGGAGTGTTATACTTAATCCTCATTATTTCGTGACATCAATCCACACCTATTTACCGGACAGACGCAGATTGTCAGAGGCACACAACAATATGAGCTGACACTCTGGTCATTCTGCGAATATCTGGACAGTTGAGTGATATGGTACGAACCTCTGTAATACGTTGTTGTGTTCTGGCACAGCAGTAGCTCGGCATTAGAGACAGATGTCGGGACGTGCTGGCAGACAGTTGAGTTTCAGGCTTCATACTCCGGACATTAATGCCATTGTGCAAACTGTCATTCTATGATATATCTATGTTTATCCATCCACATGGATATATTCCTGCTTGCACCTGTTATACATTCTAGGGATCACACTCCTCTGAGCTCTCCATACTCCTGCTCCTCTCTACCCTCCAGCTTAACCAGACTTAGCTGACACTAACTTGACTCCAAGTATGTCATTGTTGTAGATTTCTGTATTACCACTACAAAACTCTGGATTTGCACTGTCTTATTATGCACATTTTATGCATGTGTATTTCCTGACTGTATGCCTTTTACTCTTGTATTTTACCTTTAACATTATGTACACTTTATTTCCTTGTATTGCTTGTGGAGCTTTTCTACCCGGGCCTCTGCTGTTACTGGGCACTTCTTCACCCAGTGGACTTCCCGGGTACTCAGACTGCACATACATGAATAACTTCTAACAGCTATCTTTGCATGTTGTACCTGCTGTTGTACCTTTGTCTCACTTGTATTCACTGCTCTGTCCAGATATCTAGCTCACACAGGTTGTCAGGTATGGTCGGTCACGCCGGCACACACTAGGTATCCCTCACACTTCATCAGGGTTATCCTGTTAATGTTGGGTGTCTTCCTCACCCTTCTGCCATTTGCCACTATGCGAGTGTGCAATATATTCTCCCGCATATTTGTGTGGGGACACGTGTGACACGGGAAGGTGTTTTATCCTGGGTATTAGGTTATGCATGACCACTCAGGTCTGGACAGTGTCTTGGACCTCTACTTCATGTTCTGACTTGTGTCCAGATATCTATGGGATTGGACATCTTGTCGTCATACCCATTCTACTATTTACACAGGTCACTTATCCCGTAAGGGATATTCCAGAAATTGGACCATTCCACACAAAAACGATATCGAAATGTATTTTGGCTTTATGAAAATGTGCAGGGGGTTTAACATGCAGGGAATACATGGTTTGCTATCCTGACACTGCCTAGGGTGACAATACCTACTACATATGCGTAGGGGTCGGTATGTGTAGCTGTGTCTGCAACAAACCAGTGGGCCACGTACGGGTGGATTTGGTGGATGTTCTGCTACAGGGGTGGGTTGTGTGATGTGGAGGGTATGCTGGGTAGCCCATTATGCAGCCAGGTGTGTTGCATTTGTTATGGCCAGTTCCATCAGGACCAACCTGTGGGTATGTGATGGTGACATATCTATACATTTTGATCGCACATTTACATGATACATATGTTTGTGGGATTGTGTTCTACACTATGGCGTGTCTGCTTGTCTTGCAGATGTTTCTCCATGTGTTTGTGTTTATGTCCACTTCACCCGCTGCCCCCTCCTATACCTCTGGTTCACCTTTTCTGCATATGACACAGTATCGCCTTTGCGGGTTTTACCATTACCCATCCACCCCTCACATGCAAATTACTCACATCCGATAGCTCACTACTTTTGTTGTTGGGCCATGACACGGCCAAAGTAGCACACTGACTGCTCTACAGGTGTCGGGTACCTTTATGGTTGTGTGGACTACCCTGCCATGTTTGCTTCCCACGTGCTATACCTCACACACATAGGTACATGCCCATACTTCACTTTCATTACGTAGTTGG
>NC_056743.1:1674142229-1674164729 GCF_019279795.1 Protopterus annectens
ACAAGAGTAAAATATGTAAGTTACTGGAGAAGGATCATGAAAACATGAATGGCATAGCCTCTGAACTGATAAAGAACTGGTACTCCAGTCAATAGTCACAGTGCTGGGTGTCATTGCCCACAGAAGGACTGTGTCAATCATCTATACCTAACGTAGAGGCATATTTCCCTAAGTATTTTCACTGTCACACATTTACTTTGACATAAAGATATAAAGATAACTGCATTCATATCCTACATAAGCAAGAAATACACACACACACAAGCAAACACACACACACACACACACACACACACACACACACACACACACACACACACACACACACACACACACACACACACTCATATACAGAACTACACAACTGCACACCTGCATCCATGCACCGACCCACAGACACATGCATATGCATACACATAGACACAGACACACACGTGTGCACACACACACACTCGCACATATACACAGCTTCCCAATACTTACCTCGAACGAAGATAGTAGCCCCACTCCAGCATATCAGTGAATGGGTACATGCAGTCAAAAGATGGTATGCAATGTCTTCTTTGCTTCACTCCCCAAATAGCACAACTGTTCTTATAATCCCTCTATCATACCTCTCAGCCTCTCACAGCAAGAAATCTAGACAAAGCCATATGTAAAAGTTGGACAAAGGCCCAAAAATAGGCCAATTGTTTTTTAATATTGTTCTTATAAACTTAGAAAGTTACGTTTTGCATTAGCATGAATTTTCTGAAGGGAAGGAAGTCTGAAACCTCAATGTCTGCCATCATTTTCTAACTTCAAACTTTAATGATTTGCCAGTAATTTGCCAGAAAACCACAATTTTATGAAAAACTGACCAAAAATATGAGGCAAAAATCTGGACATTCTGCGAAAATCTGTACATTTGAGAGGTGTGCTTCTACTATGCTATTTAGAAGCTGGTGAAACATTCTAGGGAAGTGCAAATGACTCATTAGAATTAGGCAAAGCCCTGGATTGTGGTATTTGCATATTGCCTTCATTAGTAAAACTGATGTAGCACTATGAACCTGTGTATTCTTACTACAGTGGCACTTCACTGGTCTCTGAATCAGAAACCTATACTGCATTGAGCTAACCTACCCAAAACAAGTTTGCCCTTTGTGATATGGGTTTCTGAATCCAGGCATAAATTAATTGACTTTATACGGTGAATAACAGCAAAATCATCATTGTGATCCATCAATTACCAAGCTGCACTAAGAAGGTCAACAGTTAGTATTTTGTTCAGGTTATAAAACAAAAGCATAATGAAGTGTAAACAAATGCATTAATTTAACTTCTTAAATCTTAAATGTACTTAAATATAGTAGTATATAATTTGCATAGGAAAGCAGATATATGTATGTCTAGTTGAATACCTAAGCTGCCATAAAATATAAACCATCACATAGAGCTACATTTTTTGGGGGGGTGGGTAAAAAACTAAAAGTGGACATAGAGACTGCTTGCAGAAGGAACTCCTCATGCATCAAACCAAAGTGCCTCTCACTTTTTAAGGTGAGAATTGTAGTTAGTATGCCATCCAGAGAAAATCTGCCTAAAGATATATTAAAAATACATACATAGTATCAGTCTCCTGTTATTTAATACTTATGTCCAAAAGCAAAATCTGGGCTACATTTTAAGTATTGTTCTAGAAGGTTACTGTAACAACAGATTTTGCATTAGCATTCATTTCCTGAAGGTAATAACGTCTGAAAGACAGGTGTCTGTCATTATTTTATGACTGCATCTGTCATAGCTCCCAGCCTTCCATCACAAAAAATGTGGAACACTACCTCTCACAATTATGAGCAAAATGTATTTGCACCTGATAAACACTTACTAACAACTTTGACTAGCACAGCATGGTTAATAACTGGTTTTCCATACTCTCAAAATGTTCTTCTCATGAATTAATAAATTCAATATCACCTGCCATTGTTATTTATGAAAAATTGCTAAAGAAAGAATGTTACAGACCCTTTCAGAGTAGAACAAAGAGGCATCCATTAGTACACCCTTCTCTTAAAAAACATAGATCATGCCAAGGCATAGTGGTACACACGACTTATTTCACCCCTCCCCCATAAATGATAGTAAGGTGACAGCTAGTAGCATAGCTAGGTTCGAATGAAAGGAGCTGCTAACCCAGGCACATATTGCTAAGTGAACTATTGTCCAATTCTCTGTTTGTTGTTTAATGCATACTGCTATTTTGAAATAAATACTGGTACTGCATTTGCAGTGACAACTGAGTGTTGCAACCATACGTGTGTGGCACAAATTATAGCCATTGGTTTTGACAAATGCAGAAAGCAGTTTGTTACAATTTAAAAGAAGAAAAAAAATGTTTTTTTTCCTTTTGCATTCAAAACTGAGAACTGTAGCACTACACGTGACACCTAAACTGTAGCTTCCTACGAATGTTGTAAGTGGTTCACAGGATCATAGGAAGTTACTAGGCTAATGGCCCTAGCGCCCGTACAAGCCTAGCCAAATTCTACCTTTATTATACAATCAGCACCTATTGCCCTGTCCAAGAGGGGCACAGGTGGAACTCTTGTGGTGAATTTACAGTTACTCATCCAGTCGTCCAGATTGTGTTTGAAGAGGGCCAATGAGGCGCTCTGTTTGACATGAAGTGGGAGTCTATAACAAAGGAGTGATAATCTCTGGGAGACAAATCTGTCCCTCCAGCAGGTTCTTTTAATGTCACATACTAGGTTAAGGACTTTAGAGCCGGTAAACCGTGTAACATTTGACTTACAGAAATGCAGCATTTCCAATAAAGCAGGGTCCAAGATTGCTTTGTATGCAAGGCAGAGATCACCTCTAAGTAGTTTGCAAGAAACAGAAGTGAGCGATTTCAGACGATCCACATAGGACAGAAGCTGAAGACCTTGTATTTTCCTTGTGAAGAACCTTTGTGGTCTCTCCAATTGCTGCAGATGCTTGGAAAGATACATAGCAAAAGGGGAGTTGTACTCAATTATTGGCCTGATAAGGGAAGAGTACAGGGAGGTTATAACTTTTTTTTTCTGGAGGCAATGGCCTTACTTATGAGATGAGCAATATAGAATGTTCTTCTTACCACTGTGAAGATATGGTGGTCAAAGATGAGATTGCTGTCATCCTGTGTGTCCAGGTCTCTCACCACTGTGTGTACTTAAAGTGTTGCTATTAATGTGGTTGTTAGCAGAAACATCGCTCTTACAGAAAGGGATAATAATACATTTTTTTTGCAATGAGTTTAAGGCCACAACTTTGACACCAATCATTTGTTTATGTAAGACCCCCTTGTAGGACGTTAACTTAATTTAGAGATTCTATGACTGCTCCCAGTTTGCAGTCATCAGCATAATTTGTCAGCTACAGACCTTTAGTTTTTGCTTCTACTTTGGAGAAATAGATTCCAAACAGTAGAGGTCCCAGGACTGATCTCTGTGGAACACCACTGATTACAGGTCTGCTGTTGGAGGTGAATTCCCCTGTTTTGACTATATGGGTTCTATCAGTGAGCCAGTTAGTGACCCATCTAATGATATAAGGGTTGATAGCTATCTGGGTGAATTTGTCAATGATGCTTGAGTGGTGGATAAGTCTAGCTAGGCTGTATACACACATTTCCCCTCATCCTGGGCCTTAGTGACTGTCTCTAAAATGTCCACCAGGTTTAATAGGCATGATCTCCCTTTGACAAATCCAGACTGAGTAGCACTGGGTGTTTGGAGATGAAAGTATCTGTAAACTGGATGTGAACCCTGCATCAGCTGTTTTTTTTTTTTCCTCTTTAAGCTTACTTTACTTACACCTTGTGCCACAGGGAAACACTGGTTTTCTGAATGTCAACATTCCATAAGAATGAAAAAAAATGCCTTAAAAACAAAAGGGTGAAAAACTCTTTTTTTCTTGTTTTTTGCATGAGGGCAACCCCCCTTGTATCCCTGAACATACATGTAATAACTCCACACTCGCACCAACTCGAAGAGGTGAGAAGTTTCCCTAAAGAAGTGAATGATTGCCACTGCACAATTGGCAATTGCACCAGCAATAGTTTTTTATGGGAAAAAGTGTTCAGCGTTATGCAATCTGTCCTTTTTTTTTCATGTCTATGGGGTACTGACACTTGAGCAATTCCACCTTGGGCATGCGCAGGGAAGTCATACTAAGCAGCTTGCTACAGCGACTCCATGCAGAAGGAGCCATAGCCAAGAACTCAACTCTCGTAACAAGAGAAAAGTTTGCAGGTAACCTCTCAAGGATGGCATCTGTGCCATGTTGGACCTTATGCTGTTAACAATAAAACAAACTACTGGTGTCTTGGTAATGTCAGTAGAGAAACATGTAGTATGATTAGTGCATTTCCAATTAACAGTACTGGTTAGTTTGTAATTTAAATTAAAACAGGTGACTAGTAAATAGTAATAAGGCCTTGTATAGTATAATTCTGAGCAGCTTTGTGATGCTAGCGGGAGCAGAAACAGGATTTAAATCCAGTGATATCACCCCACTACACGTACACTGGGCTCACAACAGAAACTCCCCTTATCCTGATAAAAGGACACAGATACATTCTTTCCAAACTCTGAAAGCTGAAGGTTGCTCTGAATTGAGGGTAAGTATTCATATCTCTCAACTGTCCCTAGTTGTCAGGGATGTCATTTTGCTTTGTTTCTTCTAATCCCTCCTAAAATTAGTGATTTGGGGAGAAAATTTGATGATTACATTCAGTAAATAATGAAAATAATTGGTTATAGATTTCTTTTACTTCAGAAAATACGTCAATTCATATACTTTTTTTTCTGTCATCTTCTTTAGTTACTAGTACTAATATTTTACAAAGTGTGCCTGACCGTCCCTGAATATTTCTGGATTTTTCCCTGATACTGAAGGTAAGAGAATGATAACTATTGCTATGCCATAACTGCATATGCAGTCTTCCATTATGGAAACCTCTATGTTTGGCTTCTTGTTCATTTGGGAACACACCCTGAAAAGATACTTTATTCCCATAGTTAAATTAATCTGCATATTAGAAGAGGGTTACCACCTGTCCCTTTTTATGCAGGACAGTTTCTATTTGTGCAATTATGTCTTGAGGGAAAAAACTTGAAAAATGGAAAAATGTCCTGAGATTTTAGGGCAAAAGATGTTTCCCAAGTTTCCTTTAATAGTTGCATAAAACAATTATTCTGTATATGAATCACCTTTTTATAACACAAAACATCAGAAACAACTCACATTGTGCAAGAGTGGGCTTTAATTTTGGCAATAAAGGGAAGGCCAGTCCCTTTCACTGTTTGTGGGTATATTTTTTTATGTTTCCTTTAGAAGTCCTACTTTAGGTATTTTAAAAGGTGATAATTCTATGTATGAAATTCTGAAAGTTTGAAAATTAAAAGAAGATTAAATGTTACCTGTGTGCTTCTTAGAATGTAAACTGCCTCGGCTGCTGTTTTATTTGTACTTATAACCAAAGTAATTGGATAGAGGGGAGTAGCTTTACTTAAAAACAAAGTGCTAGTAAGCACTTTATGTGATTCTGAATAGTCCAGCAATCATTCCTGTGAATCTGCAACTAGGTAGCCACAGAGAATTTTTAAGATTGAAAATGAGGAACATTCCTCAAAATGTGGTACTTTTGAGAGGTATGGCAGCAAATCTCTATTATGGGACAAAAATAAATACATTTTACAAGAGCAGAACAAGATAGGAAGCAATATCAGGATGATTCTGTAATGTCAAAAATAGCAAGTTACCTCCATAATTTAATGCAAGATACCTGCTAAAGCAGTGTTATCACCTTATGCAGCAAGGACCAGGGTGTGTGGTCAACAAGGACTAGGCAGAAGACTGGAGTGAAAGCACCACAGTTCAAGGAAATGCTTAGGGTCCTAGCACCTCAGGAAGAAGAGGAAATAGGTGGAGTCAAACAAGAATGTTAGTGTTTCAAACCAGCATGTGTAAACACTAAAGAACAGATATGTAGCTGAACCAGGTATGGAAGTTAGGTACATAAGGAAAGCTGGTGGTGCAATGCAGAAGTTTGGGATGTTATTAAAAGAATGATGGAGTACAGAAAAAAGTGGCACAAATGATGGAACAGGCTAAGAAGGAGTACTGGCTGGCTAACACAAAGGCTAAGACAGCAGCTGTAAAAGCAAAGAACAAGGCATCAGAGGCTCTGTACCAGCTGCTGATTGCCTCATGTTTCCCTCTACACCTGTGCCAGGTGGCCAACCCAAGTTTTATCAGCACTTATCATGTCAGTGGTCTGATGTCTCACTTTCTCATAAGTTCTCCTGTGGTCACCGACAACACTGATGTCACTAACCATATCCTACCAGAGATGGTTAAAAATGGAATGCCTGAATTCTCATGGCAGATCATCTGCCAACTGTGGAGATGGGAGGTCTGTACAAGATTTCATTCTCTGCACCAGAGAACTTGAATTTACATAGATGTGCACGTTCTGGCACCCTGCTGTGGAATCAAAAAGAAAAGTATATGAGAACAGTTAAAACTCTACCTGCCCTGTGCTTACAGAATTATAGACAGTGGGATATCTCTGTGACATAATGTATGTGGCTTTGCTCTATCTCTGTGGGAAATTTCCCACACATATTGGCTAACAATAGACAGTGCTGTGCCCTATATCTATACTGTCACAACCACCTCGTAATAGAAAAATAATGGAAAAGTGGGCTCCATATGGCAATCTCATGTAATGGCCTCTGACAGCCCTCCAATGTTGAGTAGCATTAATGTCTCACATGCCACTGGATGACCTTACTTAGGTCATGTATATGACAACAAACACTTACTATTATATGTATTCTCACTATACACATAGAAAGGTAAAGCCCAATGACCTACTGTCTGGGCTCTGTCGAGGCTAAAAATAAATCTAGAGGACAGTAGACTATTTCCTAAGTGATAGGAACTCATATGTGTTTTGTCTGCTCCTTGTTGCAGCTACAGGGACATCAAAATATGTTGGCCCTAACATATGAGCTGCTGCTGGAAGACCAGTGTTTAAATTTTCTATACGAGGCCTATATAGATATTCCACACCACCAAACATCAGACAGACAAAGAACATACACACATACACACACAGACACACATTTATATAAATAGATAGATATAGATATGATTTACAGTCACATTCTGGTACTACTGCAGGTATGTCATACACTATTATATACAACAGATATAATGAACAGTCCAGCATTCAGAAGATACCAACTGCAAGATGGCTTACCAAAGTGTGCATGACTACAGACAGCAGTCATAACAGTAAATATTGTTTAACTCTATACTTCTACTAGAACTATGGCTGGACTGCCTATGCAACTGAAAAAAAAAACAACCAACAAATAAAATGTGAGTATGGTCCTCATTCTCCACAGGGCATTGACTATACACACATCACAAAAATCCAGAACTCGGCAAAGTCCCTTATAATATTAAATATTTATTGGATATGGAAAGAATCAAAATTACTAGTTTTGGCAAAGAAGTCTTCATCAGTTTGCAAATAATCACCACAGTTTGCTCAATTTATACTAAAAAAATCATATCACATTAAGAAAACTAAAGCTAAACAAATTAGCTCAAGAGCGGAGCTGGGTTTCTTTTGAAAATAAAGCCTTACTTCTTGATGGCAACTATATGTGAAAAGATGTCAGCCCCTTTTAAAAGTTCTTAAACCCAGTAGAAGCTTTACCAAAGTTAAGGAAAAGATTAACCTGCAGTCAGTTTTATTCAAAGATGTTTATTCGGAGTAGTGCTTTCATCTTCTAGACTTCATCAGTTCCCAAAAAAATGAAAGTTAACACATTTTAATGACAAATAGTACATAATAAACATACATTCCCAAAAAATATAAAGTCTATATCTAAGTTTTTAGTATGAATAAAAAATACTTAAAAAAATTAATTTGTACACCTCTCAGCACCAAATAATATCAGACATATTGCTATCGAATGCACTAAAAAGAAAAAATGTATGCCAGGTTGAATGAATGCCCAAAAATTTGCTATCCATAACATTTTCCTTATCTTTAACCGTGATAGCATTAGAAACAATCATATCTAAACCTGAAAAAAAAAAAACAGAAGAAAAAACTGAGGAGTCAATAATATATTTTAATATGGGCTTATAAAGTGCATTTGTAGTTTTTTGTTTTGTTTTGTTATGCATTGGATGGCACTAAGTTGTTTCCCAGTTTTGAAGCAAGTTGATCGCTCAAGAGATTTGTTCCACATATAAATATCCATAATCCAATCAATCTTGCATAGTATAGAATAATGGAAACCTATACACTCTGCTGCTCTTGACATGTGAACAAAGTTATACTATATTGGATGCATGTACAAATCTTACAATGATCACAAGATGTTGATCCTACTTATTGTTCTATACTACAGCCTACCTTTTTATCCAAATAGTATAGTTTATGTTTACATAAAATTGGAGACAAAAATCTTCCCTCTTCTATGTATAACAAGTGTCAGATAATAAAATTTGAAAGTTTTACTGGGAAAAGTCACCAAGACTTACACAACTTGCTGAGAGGGAAAGGGTAGTTTGATTTTGATTTCTTGTATTTCTCATTACTTTATTGCCTTCTTCTATTCTGTATATTGTGATTTGTTTTTTACACTGTGTTTTACTTGTATTCTGCTTTGAATTGCATATTAAAACTTGGAAAGAGACCACAGCTGTGTCATTCTAGTTGCCTCCACTTTATGTTAATTTAACCACATATCTCCTTCCTTCTCCTCTTTCACTGGCTGTTGTGAGTTAGCACAAAATTATCATTTTGTGAAATCACTCCCCTTCAACTATTTCAATTTATTGGCCATCCAACTGTATTCCATACAGGCAGAAAACAAAAGTGCCCACCCTCTTTCAATCAATCTTTCTCTTTTGAAATTAGTGCCTCTCCACTTAGACAGCTGAAACTTTAGATACCCACTTTTTATATCTAACTGCTTAGTGCACACTGCAGTGCTTATAATGCTTATAATATTAACCCATTCTTTTGTCATCTTACCTTTAAACATCTATTGCAAAATCACCAGTTACTGGAGAGCCACATTCTGCCTCTCACTACTCATCATGGGATTAGTGCTTCTGTTTACTACTAGTGACATAAGGAGCGCAGGGACATTTTTTTTCCTGTAGACTGCTGAATACCAGAAAGCCTAATAACTGCTTCATAGGTGACAGCTTGGAATTTGTGCTTATATTCTACTCCTGGTGAGAGAAGGAGCAGAGTGCATTGATTCCTGACTGTTTCTGGTTGGGCAGTGAGTGTCTGTGCTTCACATTCCTGATTGGTCTGGTTGCTATTCAAGGCATCTACCAGGAAAAGGCTACAACTAGCCAACAGACCCTTGCACCATCTGGGACAATACTGTGGATCACCAAACAGGATGTGGCCTGCTTCTCATCTTGGGATTAACATTTTGCTTTTGGTGAGAGAAGAAGCAAAGGAGCATTGTATCCAAGCAGAGTGAAGTTGTCGTGAGACCAGCACTAGCAGTAGCCAAGCAGTAGCCATTCATGCGACTCCCCTCTTTTCATCATTCTTGACAAGATAATTCTTTGTTTTCAGTAAGTACTGCTTGATTTGTTTCTAATTTCAGAATATCTGCCTAAATACTTCATCCTTAAGTTTTCGGGATCTACTTATTAGTTTCCCCTTAAGTATTTGGCCATGCCCTGTACAGACGCAGACACCTTGAGTGACATTTTTTCTGTAAAAGCATGAATGAAATTTCTCCAATACCTAGTTGCACACAGGACAACTAGTTTGCAGAGAACTGTCCCCAGAGTTGCAAACTGAATACTCCTGACATTGCTTTATATTATCACTCCAGCTATCTAATCAATAAAAAAGGGTCTGTTGCCATGGATATGAACTTTCCCACTATCTCTATCAGCTTGGTGGATATGGGCATCCTGAGGCAATGTAGAAATTGACGCATGTTTACTGACAACCAGTTAATTCTCAAATAAACTGATAAGGTATGTGAGAGATGTAGTTACACAATGTCACTGGGGGCAAAGCTCTCACATAAAAGTACTCCTAATGTCAGTAAGGTAGTCAGTAGTATACATGCTGCACCAACCATGCACAAGTCAAAGCAGACATATCAACCCGCATATGTTAAGGCACTTACAAGTAACCTTCCTAAAACACAAAGACCTCCTAAATGAAGTACACATAACAAATACCCTCAGCAGCCCCAAATGCCCTCTTTCAAAACAACACTCACATCAACACAGAGCCATATTTCATGGAGCCTCTACCTTTAAGTCCATAAGGCAAGCACCATACGATCCAACATTCTGGTCATTGGAGACTCCATTGTGAGACACACTGATGTCCCACTCACCAGGCTGAGTAAGGAGAAAGCTACAGTCAGTTGCTTATCAGGGGCTAGGATCTGCCACATTACTCATGCACTCAGTTCATTGGACCACAAGTGCCAGTATGATTCAGTCATAGTCCATGTGGCATAAATGACCTGAGACATACCTCCCTAGACTATATGAAGAGACACATCATGGAGCTCTTGGAATATGTGTCTCAGGCTGGTATGAGCCTAGCATTGAGCAGCATTTTACCTTCTCCAATGATGATGCCAAAATGCAAACAAAAGATGCTTGATTTTAATATTTGGCTTAGTTTCTGGTGTCATTCTAAGGGGGTGCAATATTTGTCCTCATGGAAGGAGATGGTCAACAGATCATGCTGCTTTGCCAGGAATAGTCTGCACCTCTCCCCTCTAGGCTTTCAAATATTAGCTAAAATACTGTCTTCCCCCATACTGCCTCTTTTAGGCAATGCCAAACTGAAAGATAGTAAATCAAAACCAAGAAAATCTAAAGGTATTACTACTCAGTGCTAGGAGTCTAAACAAAAATCTCCACTCCTTAGAAGAGACATGGCTTAAAGCCAAAGAGAGCACACTGACAGTGTAAGGCTATAATGTCTTCCCCACATTTAGACCAGCTGTTACACAGACAGGGACTAAAGGTGGAGGTGTCTCTATTTACATCAAAAATAAATATACGTCAAGGCTGGTGAAACAGCACAATACACTTGAGCTGCTCCATGTTCAAATCACGATAGGCAAAATCCAATATCACTTCCTTGCCAGCTATAGGTCCCCCTCTATGTCCCTGGAAATCCATACCATGTATTTAAACTTATTAGAAACACTAAACATCCAACTCAATACCATATTCATGGGCAACTTTAATTACCCCACTATTAACTGGGAATCCTATAGAACACCAAACATACAGGCAGAGAGATTCCTGGATTTTGTAAACACAAACTCCCTGGACCAGATGGTCAATACACAAACCAGGGGTGCAGCCATACTGGATCTGGACCTCAATAATATGGGAGAGTGCTGCACATCCCCTACTGTAATATCTTCCTTGGCAAGGACAGACAACAAAATGGTTTCCTTTGAAGTAAAAATAAAACCTGTACCCCCAGCTAAAGCTGGAATACTCAGGAACTACTCTTAAGTTCTGATATTAAGTGATAACCTGCCAAAACTTCAAGCCCCCATAAACCATGAGAACAATGTTGCCTATGCAGAACTGTTCACACAAAACCTGTACAAGTATGTTAATAGCTGCACAAAGGCAGCTGTACCTACCAGGAAGAAGTACAGAACTAATTCAAAAAAACAAGCCACCCTAGTGGAATCACAAAACCAATAGGCTGTATAACAGAAGGAAGAAAATCATGGCAAAAAATAGGAGATGCAGCACCCAGCAAAATAAAAGCACTCATCAAACTAAACAAACGTCTCAGAGGCAAATAAAATCCACCAAAGCCAAATTTGAGATGAATTTGGCCTCCCAGACCAAGAACAATCACAAGGCATTCTTCAGCTATGTCCACAACCTCAAAGGCAATACACAGTTGTGTGCAGAGCTCATTGTAAATGGAGCCTACTATACTGAGCCAGAAGATATAGCAAACCTACTAGCTGATAAATTTATCTCCAACTTTATCCCTCTCTTCCCATCATCCTCCCCTCAGGAAATACCATCAAATATAACCCCCTTTCCTCGCTGTCAGTAGGGAACAGATCCTTAATGCTCTCTCTAAGTCCAAGAACACTCCATCAATGGGCACAGACAATATCCCAGGATGCCTTCTAAATAGCATGAAACATGACCTATCAGGGCCTCTGGAATTGCTGTTTAACTATAGTCTCCAAATAGGCTTTGTGCCTCATGAATGGAGAACAGCAACAGTCTTCCCTCTTCACAAAGTTGGGCCATCTACAGACCCTGGAAACTAAAGACCTGTAAGTCTCACTAGTCTTATATGTAAAACCATGGAAAGAATTATCATGGAAATTATCAGTAGTGATATAGTAAACCTCCAGACACTGGACACAACCCAGTTTTGTTTCGTCAAGGGCAGATCATGCCTACTCAGCCTGGTGGACTTTTTTGAGAAGGTCACCAAAGCAATGGATAAGGGCAAAATATTTCACATTGTCTACTCTGACCTGGCCAAGGCATGTGACACAATAACCCACTTGGGCATTGTTGGCAAATTCAACAGGTTAGGTACAAACTCGCATGTCACCTGGTGGATAGCCAACTGGCTCATAGACAGGAGACAGGAAGTCAGAATCGAGGAGTCCACCTCTACAAAGATGCCAGTCACAAGTGGAGTCCCTCATGGATCAGTTCTTGGACTGCTCTTTTTTGGAATTTACTTCACTGAAGTCAAGGCCAATGTCAGTGTTTTCTCACTGACTAAATTTGCAGATGATTGTAAATTAGGAGCTGTTATTGAATCCCACACTGACACAAATCTTCTCCAGGTGGGGCTGACACAGACAAACAACTGATGTCATAGCCATGGACTAAAACTAAATGCAAAGAAATGCATAATAGTATACTTCAGGAAGTCACCCATCCCTGGTAACTATCATGTTAACACTATTTTCAGAACTACTCATGAAGTATTTAACCTAATTAACCTACCCTTCTTATTTCCTAATACTCTCTTTCCTGAGTACTACTTACACACTGAACACTTTATTCATCTCTTCTTGCAGTGCTTTTTTGCTTTTTTATTATAACTGAAGATGACACTTCTTTTTTAATGTCATGTACTATTTTTTTTATTTTTGTTTTTTGTGTTTTATTTTATTATATATTAATATAGAATGTCTTTGAACTTGGAGCTTTTCTTTTTTCTCTCCTCCACTGAAAATGGGCATGTATCCAGTTGGACTAGCCCAGTTAACAAATGTAAAATAAAAAAAAAATAAAATGTTGACAACACACCTCTTAGAGTTGACCCAGTAGTCAGGGACTTAGGGACACACATAGATAGCAATCTAGCCTTTGACCATCACATGTCTGTAGTAGTGAGGAACTCCTGTGTTGCGCATTCTATAAACAAAGGTATGGCATCTAGGTTCAAGGAAGTCATCATTCCACTGTATTCAACATTCATCAGACCTACCATTGAGTACAATGCCCCCTTTGGTATGTACACAAACAGGCATATCCAACAATTGGAAAGTCCACAGAGGTTCCTCACTAAAAGAATACAGGATGTAAGTAATATGTCCTATGCAGACTGCCTCAAGGCCCTATCCCTGTATTCTCTCTCCTACAGGCTTTTGAGGGGAGATCTATACCTCACATACAGGGCATTGTCAGACCCCACTCTGATAGACCTCCTGCATATCCGCAAAACAAGCAGCACTGGAATTATCCATTCTAAGTACTTGAACCTTGCCTGTGATATAAATAGGATATAAATAGGACCTGCTGGAGAAACAGTTATGTATCCCAGAGATTGCCCTGTCTCTGGAACAGGCTCCCCATCCCTTTAAAGCAGAGTTCCTTCCTAACCCAATTCAAGTAAAACTTGGACAATTGGATGGGGAACTGGAAATTCATTCCTGGTTTGGCATCTATGTCTATGGCCTTATCTTGTAAATGTTTCATCTCCCAAGCCCCTGCTTACACTTTTCAAGGGTATCAGAACTTGTCAGAGATTTGGGATGCATGGCTAAACTTAAATAGGCCTGTGTGATCCTTAGCCTAGTAAACACCGATGAACCTATGAAAGAATCTGCCTAACATTGCCCTTAATTTAATGTGTGTTACTAACATGGGTTATAATAAACTTTGTTTTTTCTACTACTACTTGTTTAACCTTAGTCGTGTGTGTGTGTGTGTGTGTGTGTGTGTGTGTTTGTGTGTGTGTGTGTGTGTGTGTGTGTGTGTGTGTGTGTGTGTGTGTGTGTGTGTGTGTGTGTGTGTGTGTGTGTATATATATGCGTGTGTGTGTGTGTGCTTTTTAAAGGTCATTACAAGCCATTAATTCACACTGTCCAGTTTGATTCTCAGCTAGAGCGTCTTCTGCATGGAGACATGCGTGAATGGCCGTGCCTTCGTTGAAGGTTGTGCATCAGGGCTGGCAACTCGGCATGTAAAAATCAACTGCCAATCATTAGCAGACCAGAGTTCTGCTGTGGTGACCCCTAACCGGGAAAAGCTGAAAAGACACAAACAAACAAGCCATTAATTCAATGTCCTTCATAAATTCATCAATTAACTCTTCCTTGTAGGACCCATGTAGAAATATATGTTGTGTTTGCATACTAGAATGACAGTGTTCACACCTTGGCATGGCAGTGTTTACACCCTAGCATTGTAGTGTTCACACCACAGCACAGCAGAGTTCACACACTAGCATGGTAGTGTTCACACCCTAGCATGACAGTGTTCACAGCCTAACATTTCATGTTCACACTTATCATGGTAGTGTGCATACACCACAGCCTTTCAGTGTTCACACCATTGTATTTCAGTCTTCACACCCTAGCATGGCAGGGTTCACACTCTAGCATGATAATGTTCACATCCTAGCATGCCAGTGTTCACACCTTAACACTGTAGTGTTCACACTCCTAGCAAGGTAGTGTTCACACCCTAACATGGTAGTGTTCACACCCTAGCATGGCAGTGTGCACACCCTAGATTGGTAGTGTTCACACTACAGCATGGTAGTGTTCACACCATAGCATGGTAGTCCTCACACCCAAGCATGGCAGTGCTCACAACATGGCATGACACTGCTCACATCCTAGTATTATAGTGTTCACCCCTTAGCATTTCAGTGTTCACACTATAGTATGACAGTGCCCACAACCTAGCATGGCAGTTTTCACACCCTAACATGTTAGTGTTCACACCCTAGCATGGCAGTGTTCACAGCCTAGTAAGGTAATCTTCACACCTTAACATATTAGTGTTCACACCCTGGCATGGCAGTGCTCATACCATAACACAGTAGTGCTCAAACCATAGCATGACATTGTTCTCACCCTAGCATGGTAGTGCTCACACTCTAGCATGGCAGAGCTCACACAATAACATGGCAGTGTTCACCCCCTAGCATGGCAGTGTTCACACCCTGACATTCCAGTGTTCACACCCTAGTATTTCAGTGGTCACACTCTAGTATGACAGTATTCACACCCTACCATGGCAGTTTTCACATCCTAGCATGGTAGTTTTCACAACTTAGCATGGTAGTGTTCAGACCCTAGCATGGCAGTGCTCACACCATAGAATGGCAGTGTTCACACCATAGCATGGTAGTGCTCACCAGACCACACCATGGCAGTGCTCACACCATAGAATGGCAGGTTTCACACCATAGCATGGTAGTGTTCACATCCTAGGAGGCAGTGCTGACACCCTAGCATGGTAGTGCTCACACCCTAGCATGGTAGTGCTCACACCCTAGCATGGCAATGTTGACACCCTAGCATGGTAGTGCTCACAGCCATGCATTCACACATTAACATGGCAGTATTCACACATTAGCATGGTTGTTGTTCACACCCTAGCATGGTAGTGTTCATAGCCTAACATGGCATTGTTCACACCTTAGCATGGTAGTGTTCACACCCTAGCATGGCAGTGTTCACACCCTAGAACTAGTTTTTTTTTTCTCATATTTCAAAGAAATCAATGTGCATGCCTGTGAGAGGCTGCCATAGTTCTTTGGAGTGTATCCTGGAGAATGGTCATGGCTTCTTCAGGTACTGATGTTCATAAGGTTTGCTGGTGCAGCAATGAAAGCAACATCTTTTTGTATTTGCTGCAAAGAGAGACCAATGACAATACCTGAGTGTGGATTCTTATGAATATCCTAATATAAAGGGGATTCCTGGCAGTTGTGCCAGGTCAGTGTAAGAGGCCACTGTTGTAACTACTCCCATCAGTCCTTCTAAAAAAAAAAAAAAGGTTAGAGACCCATCCCTTATAAGAAATATATATATAACCTTCCTCCTCCTTCCCACTTCCATTTTACCTTCACTGGTTCCCTCATCTATGTTTCATTGCTTGCTGGCCCCCTTTTATACTTTCTTTTGAACCTCATCTCAGCTCTTTTAATCATCAGCAAACATTCATAAATATTACTTTATATGCTTTAAAGTGGTTTCCTTGATTTCATATAGTGTACTATGTAGCACATGTGGGTACACTCATGTGTGCAAGTTTTTTTCCTATGTCACTCCCTTTTGCAGTTGCATGAGGCTCTTTCATCACATGTTCATACCTCTCAACTGTCCAGATTTTTGCCATTTATTTTCATCTTTTCATCCTAAAAGTTGTAGTTTCTGGAAAATCACTGAGGATTCAAGCCACTAATTAATGGCATACATTTGGATTTCAGACTTCATATCCTTCAGAAAATGCATAATAACACAAATTCTGTAGTTTTTACCAACTTTCTAAATTTATAAGCAATATTTAAGATCTGTCCCTAATTTGGGGCCTCTGCCCCCCCCCCCATTATTTTAGGCTTTGTCCAATTTCTTGTGCCAAGAAGTTTAGAGGTATGCATGTCCTTTAGGTTTGGATGGCAGTATTTCTAATTAGTAATGGAATGGGCTTCAAAATGCCTCCAAAGCAATTGATAATTTATCTATTTTGCATTTCTTGATTGGGATAGTTGGGCTGCACCTCACTATTAGCTTTATCTGCTGAAGTACAATTGCACTTGGCTTGTTTGTAAATCCCACTGATCATTTTTCTTTCGCTGTTTTTTTTTCTTTTTTGCTACATATCCTCTTCTGACAATGTATACCCAATTGAGACAAATGCAACACTCTTCACTACAACAAAAAAACAGGCCATTATGCACTTGGCAAATGAAAATTTTGAAAGTTTTCAGTATTATTTAAAATTCAACAAATTTTGCTATAGAATAATTTTCCATGGCCCATAATAATTGGGATAACAGTCAGATTTTTGAGCTAGACTCATTTTGCACTCCAGCATAAGATTTTCATTTTGTAACCAAGCATCATCAAATTCATTAATATCTGACTGGACATATACCTCACAAAGAAAGCAGAAACAGAAAAGTATCTCACTGTGATCTGGAACTACTATGTTCTGACATTTATGTAAATTATAAACTTTCATTAAAACATAACAGCTAGCAATATTACATTAAAGGAGGTTTGACAATGATTTCTTATGTCTTCTGTCTTTTAGATGGGATGTTTCTCTACTTGGTCTACTTTACCATCTGTTTGCATATTACAAATCCCAAATAGTATCAGCAGTCTATCTTCTTAATTCCATTGTCATTAACTTGAAAAAATTACGTTTGTCATAGCCATTAATGATCTTTATAGATATTTATCCCTATTCACATAAAGGCCTAATGAATACAGGCATTACTCTCAGCATTTTCTGTACATTGCAAGTCAGAATCTGCCCAGAATAAACAGTCCCCTGGATTTACTAAACTTCCTTGCAGGACTAGCTTAGTCCTGCATGGAAGTGACCATTTAGGAGCAGGATGGCAGCGCGCAATGCATATTAATAAGGCACGCTGCCCGAGCTCCTAGGCTTACACGGAGCATGTAAGAGTGCAGGGGGTGTGTCTGAGAGCAGAGCTCTCAGAATAAACATGCCTCTGCAATGTAGAACAGTAGAAAGAGGTATGCAATGAGTGAGACTGCTCACAGGTGACAGCATATCCCCAGTAACAGTCCCTCTTGTGTATAACAGCAACACAATGTAGTAATAAAATGAAGAAACCCTATTATTTTTTTTTAAAAAATCCGATTGAAGCTAACTGTAGGTGCGTGGGTGTGCCCATAACTTACCTACGGTTAAAGCAGCTTAAAAGGCTGAATAGGATAACAAGGAAGATATATGCAAATGAAGCAGCACAGCAATAGAGTAGTAGGCAGAGCGTTCACCTAACGAGCAGGCATTCCTGGTTGGAGTCCCACTGCAGCACATTCGATTTTGCATGGCCCGTAATGACCAATATTTTTGTTGCATAACCCACTAAATAACATATATTTATGAACCGGAGTACTGCAGTAAATGCACATGTGAGGTGTCAGTGTCATAATGAATAAGGCACTAGTAAGCAGGCCTAAGCACAAATAAGCAGTAGTATGCATATGTAAGCACTAGTAAATGGCCTTAAGCCCGTTTGCATGGCGGTAAGCAATGCCTACACTGGCTAAGCAATTCTAAAGCTAACTCTCTATAAGTAGATGTAACAGCAAGTTAGCAGTGCTTACCATTGTGCAAACCCTCTTACAACTGCTCAAAAGTGCCTTAATCACTCTATATCCAAAGGCCCTTGTTCGGCCCATCAACAAAATAAACAGCAAAGCAGGTCTTGAACCCAGGCCCCTATATACCACAGTCCCAGTAGTTATCACCAAGCCATCACAGAAGTGCAGAAGAATGACTTAGTAGCAAACATGTCCTCACCATAGTATAACCAAACTGAACCTGTGAAAGGCATCAGTATACAGTCATATGTGCCATAACCCACTACATAAAATAAATATGTGAACTGGAGTATAGCAGTAAGCCTAGAAGTGAGGTGTAATTGTAATAGAGTGTTGAAGTCCCCAATAAAACCCAAGGACCCCACAGAGGGTAAGTACACATCAATCAGTATAGCAGTAAGCCTAGAAGTGAGGTGTAATTGTAATAGAGTGTTGAAGTCCCCAATAAAACACAAGGACTCCACAGAGGGAACGTAGACATCAATCAGGGATACCAGGCATACATATAAGGTGTAATGAATAATAACACAATGCCAAAAAGGCATTATAATGAAGGTCTAATTTAAACAATGTTAAGCATTGCACAGGCCAGCTTAGGAGGTGTGAGCAATGTGTAGACCAGCTAACTCTTTGTGCCCAGTGGTATACCCATTTAAACAATGCCAACCTTAGGTAAGCAGGTTTTCCCATAGCTTAGCGTTTTCAAAACTGGCCAATCATGGAAAAGTGCAGGAAATCGGCCCTATGTAAACACAAGAGGTGGGATTACATCTCATAATTGGCTGTAGCTTCCCCTTACAGGCACTATGGCAGTAAGGGGAGAAGGAGTGCACTTCCAGGCTCAGCATTGGTGCATCCAGGAGTCAAAGGTCATGGCAGGACTCCTAGTTAAAGATCATGCACAGAGACTACTGCAGGGCCAGTACCAGGGCTCCCAATATAAGGCGTAGTCCTGGGACCGTCTCGCCCACGACCTCACCAGTGCCACTGGCATACCCCGAACTGGTGAGCAAGTCAGGCACCACTATGCCGACCTGAAGCCGCAGAAGGGGGACCTGTTGGAGGAGTGGTTCCAAGAGGCTAGATCATCAGGGGATGTTTCAGACGTGTGTAAGTATCACCCCAGTATGTGTGTAATAAGTGCCAGCTCAGGTATATCATGGATAGTTATGGCTAAATTTTCTGCTTATGTCGCCCACAGCTGCAAAGAAGCGGGCCGTGAACCAGAAGGCCCACATCTGCCACCTGGCTTGGTTGCAACATGAGGCAGGTCAGTAATACTCATGCTTTTACTGTCATAGGAAATAAAAAAAGTAGCAGTCAATTAATTGCTAGTATAAAACCGGTATTGCTCAAGGCAAGTACTGCATACACTAGAGAATATGGCAGGATGAGTCTCATATTGGTTGTATGGCAATAAAAGTTTAATATCCTGAAAAAACAGGTCTAACTACTGGACAGCATGTGTATATTCTGGTATCATATGGTAATGTAGATTTGCAATCATGTAATAGTACTGTAGTATTAAGCACTGTTACCCACACCATGCACCATAAATTGAATGTGTAGGAATGCCTGTATATGACAGGTGTAATCCCCAGAGGCCATTTAGTACAACTGAGAGACACATAGACAGTAAACAGGGAAAATACAGACAACAAAAACTGAATAGCACATGCAACTGAGTTGTGAACTGTTGCTTTTTTAGCACAAACAGCTATGGTTCAAATCTCGCCAGTGGTAGTAGTCTGCAAACAGAATCCTACTCCACAACTGCACACATATGTCCAGAATGTCCATTAAAGTGACCCATATCTATTGCCTATCAAGCTGTCCCCCTGGGAAATCAGTGGGATGATCCCAGATGTATAGGCAGCAATCAGGAAATACAACTGATTGACTCACATCTATTACAACAAACCTGGCACACTAGCAGCTCTCCAATACATTATGTGACTAAGAAGACATGTATGTCCCATTTACACCCCAAATTGTTAAGCTGTGGTCAGAGTGTGTACAGTAACAGAGTGAGATGTATGTGCATAATAGTAATGTGGAACCTGGTAGTGTGTGTGGAAACATTCAGGTAGTGCTAATAAACATTCCTCCCACAGGTCTGTCAGACATCAACACTGTGCCCAGAAATACAAGAATGATATGCAGTTGCTCTGAATAATGAGGTATTACACATCACTGTCACCCACACTGTCCTACAACATATAACTGTCTAGGAATTCTGTATAAGAGTATTGTTATACAAGATCAGAATGCATAAGCACAGGAGATTAGTAAGACAGAAAGCAGATTGGAGATATACAGCAATATCAATATAGCTGAAACAACTGTGATGGACAGTGTTTAATTTGTAGCAGACACAGCCATGATGTGAATCCTGGGAGTGGACGTAGACTGCATACAGATTCATATCCCACAACTGTATACATGAGGCCAGAATGTCCAGTATATGTGCCCATATCTGCTGCCTGTCCCCCTGTCCCACTGGTAAGTCTATGGGATGATCCCAGATGTGTAGCCAGCAAACAGGGAATACAAGTGATTGTCAACCATCAAGAGAACACACCTGTCATTGTAACAACCCCCAAAACTGATATGAGAGTAATATTTTAAGTGTGGCCTATCTACATTCCCATGTTGTCAAGCTGTGACCAGAATGTGTACAGTAACAGAGTGAGATGTATGTGCATAATACTAATGTATAATCTGGAACTTTGTGTGGCAACAGTCAGGTAGTGCTAACAAACACCACTCCCACATGTATGTTGGATATGAACACTGTGCTGAGAAATACAGACCAATATAACCTGTACTGGTACTGTCCATCCTGGTATTGTAGGGGATTGTGAGTGCTGCAGTTTCTCTGAATAATGAAGTATCACTGGTCACTGTCACACACACTGTGCTACATAATATAACTGCGTAGAAAAGCATGTATATGTGTGTGTCAGGTCACTAAAGGTGGAAGAGGGCAATATTCTATATATATCCAGGCACACCAGCATGTGGTCAACACATGGTCAGAGTCTGTGCAGAAAGAGTTGGATAGCATAGTGCAAAACATCAACTCAGAATCCGGGAGTATGTGTACAAACAGTTAGTCAGTGTTAACATTCCCTCCACAGGTATACCAGGTAAGAGGTGTATACTGCAGGTAAAACCAGTTCATGTGTAATAATGACAACAGCCATATCACTGACCAAAATAAGGCTATAGGGTAGTGTAGTAAGACTTGTAAGGTACAGATAACAGCAATGACTAGGAAAGTAATGTGGACTACAGGAATATACTACTTGTTAATTGACATCTTTCCCCCCACCCGATCTCCGACAATAATCAACATACCCACCCCAACTGGTATGTACTGACTCTGATAATGTCCAATTGCTTGATAAATATTTTAATGGTTCCCATGCATGTGCCATATTGAATTATTCCAACTTTGTTGGCATGGTGCCATCAATGTACCTGCATGCTGTTCTTATTATCATTGTGGTCCCATATATGCATGTGTTTTATTTGCTATGCAGCTGTTTCGTATCTGGTGTCTGGGTTAATGGGAATATCTATGCATGCTGTTATACCTAACACTGGAATGTGTTGACTATTACTAACCCATATATGATGATGAAATCTAAACACGGTAGCATGCTTGGGAAGGCTGGTCCCTGCAGACCTACCTGTCCCACCTCAGCTGGCCGTGGCACCGGGCACCAGCATGTCTGGGGCCCAACCCCGGGCCTCCCTGTCCATTGGTTCTGCACCACTTTTGGGTTGAACTGCCTCAGAAGATGGGGCTCGGCCCCCTGGGAGTGGGCAC
>NC_056743.1:1674169729-1674282229 GCF_019279795.1 Protopterus annectens
GCTGAGCAGGAGGAGCATGTTGGCCGTGTGAATGTGTACTGGGTGCCTCAGACTGATGTACCATATCCCTCATGTGTCTGTGGAGCCCGGTATGGAACAGACCCTAGACCTGAGCTCAGGGGACAAAACATGTTGGTGTGTGCCCTGGGGGGGCAACATCCCCTGGGTGGTTCCACGTGATGGTATTGTTGTAACAGGTGGAGGCCCTAGGTTGGTACACATATGTGATGTGCCAGGTATCATGGGCAGATGGGTGTGGAGAGGTGGATCAGCTGGCCAATAGAACATATACATGTTATTGTGTCACTGTTATAGAACATTTGTTGGTAGTAATAGTCTACACATTCCTGGTACATGTCCAACAGCATGCATAGATATCCCCAATAACACAGACTGTTAGATGTGCAGCAATCTTAGAGCAGCCATATCAGTGGCATATATGTAACCATAGTGGCCCTGACAATGGCATGTAGGTGAATAGTCTGTAACAGGCCAGCAATGATAGTGTCCACACAGGGGACATGGCTACAATCACATAGCAGTAGGTATGGTACAATACATAATCTGTCCAAACGGCAGTTAAGCTATAGCCATACCTAATGAGTTGTGTGTACAGTCTGTTCAAGCTGATATGGTGGGGGGGGTGACAGAGATGTGCATTACAAACTGTGGTAACCTTGCCATATGAGTTGCTCAGGCCTGTTTCCATCTTTATGTCTTTCAGGCAAGATGTCATATGGAAGGTTACCTGTGTATTCAGTGGATGAAAATTAGGTCATCATCAATGACCTGGTACAGCACTACCAGGTGATCTTTCGCAGAACAGCCCATGAGCAGCAGGAGTGGACCACCTGTGGAATGATCTAGTCCACAGGGTCAATGATGTCAGCCTGCAGAACCGCAGTTTTGAGCACGTCCGGCATCATTGCAGTGACATGCTTCGCAATGCCCGTCGGCGTGCCACTGCAGTCAGAGGGGATCACATCACCATAGGGGGGGCATGCCATCCATTCCCCCCCTGACATGTGTGGAGGAGCTCCTGGACAGCCTCGTGGCATCTGCCCATCCAGAACACCAAAAACCACTGGACACCTTTGTGAAGGTGGGTGTCACCCACACACTGGCTGAGAAGCGTGCAGGTAAAGACACAGGGCACATCAGTAGACCACTGCTGTGTAAATATCCGCAGTGGTACAGGTAGAGAATGCATATCTGACATGTCATAGATATATTGTGTTGCTGCATTGTTGTGATAAACAGATGTCCAGATGTGGTACTATTGTGGAAATGTACCATTGATGTATGGTAGAACTGCACCCAGCCTGTAGCAGTGCCACAGGTGCGACCACTGACATTGCATCTCTCACCCTCTTATGTAGGTCCCTCTGGGATAACAACAAGGCAGCAGCCTGTAGCTGGTGAGTATGTTTTATGTAGATGCATGCCAACACACCGGGCATGTAATGGTGATGGTATATTCCATGCACACATCTAACACACCTACCCTGAATGCATGCTGTACATGTGCATATATTGTTGCTGTGAAATGCACGGTCTCACAGGGGCGACCATGATGGGGTGTTGGAAGGGTATGTCACACACCTGCATGTTAACTAACATTCTGTCATTGCGGAATGTCTCCACAGGGAATAACATACTGTTGGTAGACATGGCCTACAGTAATGACATGTTCTGAACAACACCCATATACAGTGCAACACCAGTGTATATACCTGTAGGACAATGCCAACTGCTGTAGAGATACACTATGGCATAAGGCATTACAGTAGTCCTTATTGTCAGCTGGGCCAAGGTTGCAACATGTGGTGTTCAGTGTATGAGACACTGCAAAGTGACACAAATGTCTAGAGCTTACCTGTCATGTATCTGCATAAAAGCTGAGGGAGGGTGGTCTCAGCATGACACACCAGTGCACTGTAGCAGGGATCACAAGGATGGCAGGAATGGCTCTATCTGCATATAGTCAGGTTCAGGACCTTTGGCAGTAGTAACCCTACCCACACTGCAATAGTGATGGCATTGTGTGAACACCATGGGATGTGCACATGAGTAGACCTTGCAGTCATGCAGAATAGGGGGACATGTGTAGGGTAGACTGAACATACACTGGCAAATGCAGAAGGCCCACACTGGTATACCCCTGCCATGAGCAGTGACTGCTGTACTACACACAACAAGAGGTATGATAAACTGTCATGATAAGGATGTTCACACATATGCCAACATGGTGTGCATGCATTGTGGTCAGCAGCTGCACACCTAACACAATCTGTAGACACTGCCTGTGAAAGTACAGGACATATGTCTCATACCGGGCCTGTGTACTGCTAAGATATGGGGTGATGTGGACCCATTGCAGATCAAGGATATGTGTGTAAAATCAATAAAGGTGTGTACACCCCCCATAGCCATGGTATGCTCTGATGGTTGTCAGTGTAAGCATTTCTGCAGTGGTCATACACGGTCTTTTGATGTTGACAGCTGTAAATAAGGCATCAGGCATTCACCAATAGCAACAGTCCACATATCATCCCAGGTATGTGTTGCTGAAAAATATAGGGGCTGTGAGAAGTAAAGCTGACATAACTGACACAGTACTACACATTGCTCAATGGGTTGTACACCTCTGAGTTGTGGTGCACAGTACATGGCAGGGTGCAGAACAGGTGCACAGCAATACTGTGTACATGGGTTCAGTAGTATCCAGGGGAAGGAGCATCACCTAGTGACACAGCACGTACATCACACACATGTATACTGTTGCTAGCATGGATTGACTATAGCTAAACTGCATGCTGTACTGTATCATATGGTCTGCATATTAGCAGATGGGTAATAGGAGGACTGTGTGTATGATCATTGTGCAACCTCACCTGTGTGTGTGTGTGTGTGTGTGTGTGTGTGTGTGTGTGTGTGTGTGTGTGTGTGTGTGTGTGTGTGTGTGTGTGCATCCTGGTGGTTAGTTAGTTTGCCTGCAGGGTCACTCTGGTAAAGTGGTGGGAGGAAGATGATTGTATGATGCATGTGTGCATGTGTGTGTTTGTGTGAGTGGCCATGTATGCATGTGTGATTGTGGGGTGTTCATATGGCTGTACCCCCCTTTGGGACCATGCAGTACATGGACATGGACTGCCACATTACACACCAGGAATACCTGTCATGTGTGTAATCACAAGACAGCAAATAGTATAATATGGTCTGTAGCATGGAACAGGCATCCAGAGGGAAGGTAGACTCCAAGTACACACTTACTATTGCAGTCAGCAGAGAGGTTACCTACAACCCACGTATGCAGCTCTACAGATTAATTGGTGAAGTACTGGTCAACACCAGGGAGTGTATCCAAATTTTACAGGTGTCACATGATGGGCTAACGGAGCACCATATCTGGCATATACTGAGCATTACATACACATGAAACATCAGTGGGAGGTATTATGGATGCAGCATAGTAGCCCACACATAAAGAGGCCATGCACATCATTTCTGGCCATACAGAGGGTGCATATCGAATGACAGCAGTGAGGCCATGTAAATCCACTACACACAGGTCAGGTAGGTAAAGTAGCAACAGGCCTTGTGTTGTGGCCACTTGTGTGGGCATTTAGAGGACTGTGATAGTAATGAGTGGTATCAATGTGTGTATGTTAACAAGTGTGATGGAGGATGGGGTAACATATGGACATATATGTGGGACTATCTGTAAAGCAATGGACAGGTAGGTATTATGGAGGTGTGTGTGTGTGTGTGTGTGTGTGTGTGTCTGTGTGTGTGAGTGTGTGTGTGTGTGTGTGTGTCTGTGTACTGTCCACATCACACCACATCAGGCCATGTGCACATGGTCCTGGCCAGTCCAAGGACGGACCTGGTACCAGTAAACAAATGTCATCAGCAGGTGAGAGTAGAACATTGACACCTGTACCTGGACGTGCCTGTGGAACCCATGGCAGGCACAGTCCATGTGTCCATGGCTGGAGGCAGTGAACTGCGCACCCTGACAGGTATGGTTTGCAGCTCTCCATAACACCTGTGTAGGGCAGCCACATGGCAGAATTGTGTGCATGCATACCCACACACTATGCAAACACACCTAGGTCAACCCCATACCTTCACATACCACATCACCTCGACCAGCTCCCCAGAGTACACCCCTTACCCACACACATGGTGTCAAATGTATGGCCCAGCCTTAGCCTCTGGCAAACCAATACCACACCCTGTGCATATGATGATACCTGTGCCCCATCCCTGTCATCCATACCATCGATGCAGGGACAGACTGATATGGATCTAATGCGCATGGTGACTGTACAACAGTGTACTACAGTCCTGCAGTGTAACATGTTGTAGGGAGTAGAGTGTGAGGCATATTTGGCAGGTAGTGTAGCCATCCAGCAATGATGCCTTATAGCTGTTAGTAACACTGGTTGATTGTGGTCTCAAAAATGTTGTCCATGTGTGTTGTAGGTGCATATGTGTCAGTATGAGGATGGTCTGCAGTTATATTGCACAATGGGGTATGTCACTGTGCTGACACCATGGCTGTGACATATCTGGGGTACAGTCGAACACATTTCACAGGTTACTATATCTGTTATTGCCTGTACCACATGGACAGGTGGCCCACTGAGGAGTGTATACCCTGCAACCTGATGTAGACCCATCCACATACACGCACACTGTTACGTGACAACACTGGCACTAGACCCCTACCTAGCTATGTCGTAATACTGACGTGTGTGGCCAACATTGCACACACTGCACAGTATTTAGAGTGAGGTGTGTCCCAGGTTACATGGTACATGCAGAACATCTCCCAGCATGTACAGTATGCTAATGGGGATGTAATGGGTGTATTTGGATGATACGTAGTGTGACATACTGTCATATGCACATTTACAGACACCTAATAGCCAGACACACATCTGAGATACCAGAGCCTATTGCTGCTAACTACCTTGACCATGTCTCCACTGTGTTACAGGTAGGCTGCACACATCACATGCATAACTGGCTTGGATTGTGGTAACAGTTACCTGTATGATTGATGGTGATAGTGGTAACCATAATGTGGTACACAGGACATATACCTGGTGTAACTTGGTGTAATAGTGTACACAGCACCCACATCCCCCACTGGATATTGTACTGCCTGAAACCCATGATGACACTCTGCCATACTCACCAGCACACATTGGCCATGATTGCGATACAACCCATAGTATACCCCAACATTGGTACAAGGATATGCATCTCATGCACATGCCACATGCGTAGTAGGGCGTCAATCAAGTATAGGTTACCTGTACATATCCCAGCTGAATACCTGCCATCTGCACATCTGTACAGGGGCTGACAGTCATCAGCTTGGCAGGTAGCTATGCAGTAGCATGAGTGCATTGACAGACCGGTGAGGGGTATATACTGTGACACAGTTCACACACCAGGGATACAACAGGGAGATGTCGGTGTCCAGCCAGGCTTGCAGGTGTGCCTGTTGTTAGTACTACATTAAGCAATCTGCTCTTGCCTGGGTTAGCACTGTCAGCAGTAGTACTGCCATGATACACTACATGTCAGAGTGACAGCACGTACCCTGAGCTACTACACCTGTATGTCACACATTCAATGGATAACAGTGCTGTACAGGTATCATATAGGTCTGTGTCCCACACATGACACTCTCACCCCTTGCTACTGTAATGACAACACATAGGCACATGTATTATACATGACATTACATACACTTATTATAGGTTATCAGACTGGGTTGTGTGTCCTGGTTACCAGGGCTAAGCTATGCTTAGCAAGTATCAACAGTGCTGCAATATAACAGCTAAGCTGATTTGCACACTGGTAAGCTGCCTACACTGTGTAAGTGCCCATATGTTTAACCATAGCATAGCCCCACTTAGCTTCACACAAACCAGTGCAAATGTGCTTAAAGCTGCTCAAAACTGCCTTAATCACTCTGTATCTGACAGTCCTTGT
Organism: Protopterus annectens; assembly: GCF_019279795.1. NCBI lineage: Eukaryota > Metazoa > Chordata > Ceratodontiformes > Protopteridae > Protopterus > Protopterus annectens. The sequence goes on from NC_056743.1 coordinate 1,674,175,742, forward strand.
TCTACACAGCAACAAAATGAACAGCCCTTGCAGGTCTTGAACTCAGGACCCTTTGCACTGAAGTCATAGCACTTAATGACTACACCATGACCACTGTGGAAACAGCTGTTGTTTTACCAATATAGTTGTCAATACACATATTGATTAGTATTGTACAATTGCCTTTAGTTCCTAATATTTGTAATCATTGTTATTAATATGACTGTTGCATCACATATGTTGTTTTATCATTATGTGCACATAGCAGATACATAGGGTGAGATACATGTGGGAGGGTATACACAACCGTGACGTTTGCTCATGACTGGAATATGGTCGTATACATATCATAGGTGTATATATGTCTACATGTAAATACACATGTATACTCATACATATGTCTGTATACACATCTGTATACTGCTATATATATATGGCCATATGTACATCTCTTTGTATGTACATATGTATACATACATATATATATATATATATATATATATATACATATATGCATATATACATATGTGTATATATAGGTATACGTATATGTGCATATAGATGTATGTGTATATAGCTATATATGTATGCACATCCTATGTGTACAGATATGCCTAGTTATGTTGGCATATATATATATATATAGATATCTATATATATATATATATATATATATATATATATATATATATATAGATATCTATAACTATATGTGCATACATATCTATTCTGATATACCTACTACTGTCAATATATCTGCAGATATCCATACTTGTATATGTGCATATGTATCACTATCTGTATATGTGTAGACATATATTGCTCTGTATATGTATATATCTTGGTGTGTCTATGTATATCTATGTACATATACATACCCATCTATATATGTCGATATGTATATGTGTAATTATATATATATATATATATATATATATATATATATATATATATATATATATATATGATAATTATATGTACATATTTTTTCACCATATGTCCTGGACATGGAGTGCAGCCCTACCCCAGCCCCTATAGTCCCAACTTCATAGTGCAAGGGGGTGTCAGGTATGTATAGCAGGTATATTAGTAGACTATTGCTACCGTAATTAATTGGGATTATCTTCACAGACATGGTGTGTGTGGGAGGTCACATCTGCTTTTCACATGTGTGCCATTGGCTACTGACAGATATCCTAAGGACATCATAGTAAAGTACTGCTGCTAGCACGTAATGCCCCATGTGGACTGCAGCAGAGATGTTGGCCAATATATGTGGACATTCTGACACACTCTGTACAGTCCAGCAGTATACACAGAACCCCTTAGTGCAAAACATGTGTACCATGCCTGACAATATGGACATTAACAACCATGTAGATAGGTATAACACATAACGACTGTTATACATTTGCCCCCATAGGTTATGCATTCACACACCCCTGTCTGGCTTGACACTTAATAACCACTGGCACAGGGGTGTCATGGCCACGTACTACCCACTAGATATTGACATGCATCTGTACAGCATCCCACTGCTCTGTCTGACATAAATGACTGTTAAGTGAGGCCTGGCAGCAGTACATCTGGCAAGTATCTCGACATGACATTTCACTGGGTAAGTACGCTAAGCTGCTAGTCACATAACAATGCACTGTGCAGGCTACAGACAGACTGGCTCAACACTGGCCTACATCTCCTATGGGGAAATGCACATGCACCTGCATATATAGCAGGCACTACAGGCATGTCACAGGACAGGGTAAGATACACCTGTGTGGAAGTGCATAACCACAACCAATGTGAACACAGCCACAGCCACACATGGTAAGCTAGCATAATATTACAGTATATGGACTATCTGTTCGACACCATCCTCATATGTGCCAGTCACAGACTAACCCTACATATACTGGGCTGCTACACAGTTTGGTCTGATGGCTGCCTGTGGTATGTGACATGTGTGTGTTTGGACCTACAAACATGTAAGCCAATATGGTAACATACAGTGGAGCAGCATGTAACATCAGATAGGACGGGACTAGAACAATGACATCTACCACAGTCTGTACACAGGCTAAAGTACATATTAACAATAGACACACTGTCAACATTCACCATAAGTACTCAGATCTCAGTACTGTACAAACAACCACAGAATGTCCAGGTTATATCATCAAATATAACCCCTACTGTACATAACATGTGTAGCAGTATGATATCTCACTGGCTTGTTATCAGATATGATGACACTAATTATGGTGTACAGCACATATGCACCTCTTAATGCATGACATATGTACAAAGGTTGACAGAGTTGTGGCTGGAAGCACATACACAGGGCCAATATTGACATGTTGCTGTGATAACCTAATACATTTACTGTTGTAACAGGGTTTGTTGCAACATATGTCCTATGAAGGATATGAAGTCAGTAACTGTCACGGCTTTCACCATCTACAGACTGCAGTCCTCACACTACCTTCTGCAGTTCACAGACAGATGCTCTGTTGGTAACACAAGAAACCAAAGGCACAACACACTGCCCAGTCTGCCGATGACCCTATAGATGGGGATTCTTCATAAACATAGAACTGACATGACAGGTATTAAAACATGTAGGACAGCCATATCCACACACACACTGTTAAATGAACATTACTCCAAATGCAGTATAGCAGCACTTACAGTCTGTAGTAAGGTCAGGCACACCCACCCTCCTGTGTGTGGCTCTGTTTCCACAGTGTATGTTGTTGGTGGTAAATCCCCAATCCATCTGGGATGCTGTTTGCCAAACAACAGATCTAGTTCCTGCTCACAGTGAATGAAAAGGGCCAACACCAACATGATGTTCCTAGATATTGGAGTGTGTTTTCATGCATTTAGCTATGGGAATGTTACCACAGCTGTTCCACATGCAATTAGCTAGGGGAGGGGTGCAATTCATGCAGAGGCCATTGCTGATCATGAGCATCACTTAAAATACACATGCTGCTGTGTAAGCAAAGCAGGTGTAGGTCTCCACATCCACCAGAGAGGGAGTGAAAGAAGCAGACAGAGGCAAAGACAAGTGAGGTAGGTGTGGGAGAATAAAACTTAAGCATGTTTGTTTCACACACCTACCAGCACAGGGTATCAAACCCCTGATGACTATGTAGCACTATCACATTTTTATACAGTTATTGGATGCACCACATAGGTTACATGCTGTGGAGTCCTCCTAACATATATGTGATGGGAGTGACATCTGCAACAGGGATATGGTAGCTATACGGTAGGTGTAGTTCATCTGCCTGTCTGCATGAACAAGTGCCAGTGTCAACACAGCCACATTCTCACAGGAATGCACACACATTGACACACTTGGCAGGGCCAGAAATACAACCCATCACTAGTGAGATTGCCACAACACATTACTGTGCAGGTATCACATGCACCACAGGGGTCATACAGAGGTGATATGGGCAATGGGTATGGGGAGGTGTCTGACATCAGACAGCATGCTGCAGTATGCCAATGGGGGTTGTAGTGAGTGTGAATGTGAACATATGCATCATACAACACACACACACACACACACACACACACACACACACACACACACACACACACACACACACACAGGGTGCCAGTACTGACATGCATGGGTGTATTGATTCTCGGGTGTGTAGTAGTGAACTGTGCCAGATGGCTATGCAAGGCTAGGTGATGTGTACACCTTGGCACCAGGACACATGACAATGGTCTGCACTGTGGTTCAGGGGTGTAGATTCTAAAATTGCCCACAAAGGTGCGTATTGTATTCACCATCCAGTCACCTGGGTGACTAATGCATGTGGGCAATGCTGAGCATTGCTTGCCATGTATGTATTCCTTAGTCCATGACATGGACGGTGTCTGTGATGTGCACACCTCTCACATGCATGTACAGTGACATGTGGAACTGTACCTGGGGTGTGTGCCATGTATGTGTTCCTTAGTCCATGACATAGACGGTGTATGTGATGTGCACACCTCTCACATGCATGTACAGTGACATGTGGAACTGTATCTGGGGTGTCTGGCCCTTGTTGTGTACACAGATTATCACCAGATGGCCAGTCCTTGTCTCATGTGGCAAGAACTGGTAATGGACATCAGGTTTACCCTGCACCTATGTTGATAGCATGCTAACTGCATTCCCTGATGTCAGTGGCATTTGTCCATACAGGGCATGTTTTTAGGCATGGTATGTCCTTTGTGGGTCACATTTGATGGCACCACAGGTGTTGCTGGTGTCCAGTGGGGAACATGGGGAAGGTGCAGTGTCTGCATGCACGTGCCTATTGGACAGATGGACAGGGTGCCATGCCCTCTGTAGGCCACTGCAATCACTCCATAGTTACTATCAGTGGGCAATATGCAGTGTACTACTAACATAGCAACTGTTGCCTAGGCAAGTGTGTGTGTGTGTGTGTGTGTGTGTGTGTGTGTGTGTGTGTGTGTGTAAGGCATGGGTTGAGAGTGTTGTCTGGCTAATACTAGGGTTGCTAACTTTGTTTGCCTGGCCTTGATGTCACATGTATGGGTATGGATTTGCACCTCATCCTCTCGGCTATTTCACATCTGTTATCCCTGTACGGTGGACATTGTGATATATACTAGGGCCACCATATAAGAAATTTGCATAACCAGCTCCACATTGGGCCCAGTTGTTACACACTCACAAGCACCTCCACACAGGATACAAGTTACGAACACAGACACACACATCATGTCTGGGATTAGAACTCCTGCCTATTTTATTACACTACAGCAGTATGCAGTCATAGCAAGTGCCATGGAGATTACTGGAGTACTCCTTCCCCAAAGGTGTATTTCATAGTGAAGGACATCAGCAGGATTGTCAAAGTACGGCATTCAAATTGTAGTGAGTGTGGCTAGGCTAAAATGCACTGCTCCCTACACAGACATTGAAACACATACAAAACATCCACAACCAACATGTGTGGTTATAGAACCCCTAACAGAGGTGCATATCACACTGCAGCATGGAGCTGTTATAGGATGCACCACAGGGATTACTGGTGAACTCCTTCCCCAAAGGTTTATTTCACAGTGACATCAGCAGGATTGCCAAAGTAGGGCATTCAGACTGTAGTGAGTGTGACTAGCCAAAAATGCATTGCACCCTACACAGACATTGAAACAAACACATAACATCTAGAACTGCCATGGGTGGGAATAGAACCCTAACAGAGTTCTATATCACACTACAGCAGTACACAGTTATGGCACGTACTACAGAAATTATTGGGCTACAATTTTCCCAGAGGTGTATTTCTAGCTGGATGACATCAGCAGCCTTACCAAGGTCGAGCATTTCAATTGTAGGGAGTGTGGCTACCCTAAAAAGTATTGCTCTCTTCACAGACAGACAGATACACAAACAGACACACAGTTGCCAAGGCTGGGATTATATCTCCTCCCTAACTATTTTTATCACATTACAGCAGTATGCAGTTATGGCATGCACTATGGAGATTACTGGGATACAATCTTCCCAGAGAAGTATTTCTAGCTGGATGACATCAGCAGCCTTACCAAGGTAGAGCATTCCAATTGTAGGGAGTGTGACTGACCTAAAAAGCATTGCTCTCTAGACAGACAGACAGACACACACACACACACACACACACACACACACACACACACACACACACACACACACACACACACACACACACACACAGAGTTGCCAAGGCTGGGAAGCCTTACCAAGGTAGAACATTTCAATTGTAGGGAGTGTGACTACCCTAAAAAGCATTGCTCTCTACGCAGACAGACAGACAGATAGACAGACACACACACAGTTTCCAAGGCTGGGATTAGAACTCCACCCTAACTATTTCATCACACTACAGCAGTACATAGTTATGGCACACGTTACAGAGATTACAGGATGCAACCTTCCCAGAGATGCATTTCTATCTGGATGATATCAGCAGCCTTACCAAAGTAGAGCATTTCAATTATAAGGAGTGTGACTACCCTAAAAAGCATTGCTCTCTACACAGACACACACACACACACAGACACACACACACACACACACACACACACACACACACACACACACACACACACACACACACACACACACACACACACACACACACACACACACACACACACATACACACACACACACACACAGTTGCCATGTCTGGTACAAAGTTATGGGGTGTGCCACGGAGATTACTGGGCTACAACTCTCCCAAAGGTGTATTTTATAGTGGATGACCTCAGCAGGCTTGTCATAATAGGGCTATGGGGAGGGCAGTGTGTGTGCATGGGCCATAACCCATTCACTAGAGGTTGACACACCACATGTGGGCACATACAGGGTCATATTTCACAGGTACATGTGTACAGCTGCTAGATGACTACTTCCTTGTACAATCATGTTGCACAGCTGGAACGTGCACCACATAGTCAGTAATGCTGACAGATATACTGGTGGCTAGTATCTGCAGTGAGTGAAATCTAAACCTCATGTGGTTTGGGCCATTTGGCAGTGTTCTGGGTAGGACAGGCCTGGATGGCTCCTTGTCACAGTCACCCTCTTCCACACATCTATGTATGAGCACCTTTGACTTATTATAGTGTGTTGTCCTTACATATATGTATGCATTCCTATTCACTGTGTGCAAAGCATGAGTGGTGCATACTGAGGAGTGTCTGCACTAACATCTGTACTGCAGTGCGGACCTTTGTGTTGTACAGCGACAGGTGGGATGCTGTTTCTGCAGGGTATCCATCAAGCATTTGGCACTGACTGTTCCTATATTTCTGTATACGATGAAGGGGGCTCAACTGACTATTTCTACATTTCTACACAGGATTGGGGGTGCATCTGACTGTTATTACATTACTATGTAGGGTGGGGGGGCTCACCTGACTATTTCTACATTTCTACACAGGACTGGGGGGGCACACCTGACTGTTATTACATTACTACATAGGATGGAGGGGAGGCACACCTGTCTATTTCTACATTTCTACACAGGATTGGGGGCCACACCCGACTGTTATTACATTACTACATAGGGTGGGGGGGCACACCTGTCTATTTCTACACAGGGTTGCGGGGCACACCTGACTGTTATTACATTACTACGTAGGGTGGGGGGCTCATCTGACTATTTCTACATTTCTACACAGGATTGGAGGGCACACCTGACTGTTATTACATTACTACATAGGATGGGGGGCACACCTGTCTATTTCTACATTTCTACACAAGATTGGGGGGGCACAACTGACTGTTATTACATTACTATGTAGGATTGGGGGGGCACACCTGACACTTGTATACATTTGCTATGACTGTACTGGTATGTCAGGTACTCGATTTCATTCTGTATTCTTACCTATCATGCTGACTAGAGGCATATCAGTGTACTACAGATTGCAGCTTTGGTTGCCCTACATATTAGTGTCTGACTTCCTACCCTTCAGAACTAACACCCCACTGCCTGCCCTGCTGTAGTCTGCCTGTGCAGGCCTGGTGGGGAGGTTAACCATAGCCATCAGTCAGGGGCCATAGCACAGTCTCTGTCTGGGTTTGTCTACACCTGTCCTGCTGGCTGAGACTGTTGTTGGGTATGTCAACTGCCCATACTGGCATGTGTGAGTCATATGGACACACATGTCACTCAGCACATTTCCTGCAATGGGTTTTGTCACCCTGTACAGTACTGGCTATTATGGTGCTCCAGTATGTATTACAGATGTCATGGTACCACTATGGGTGTCTACTGTCTGCTGCCATGACATTCAGCCACCCAATTCCCTTGCATGCCCACATCCATATAATAGATACAGGTAATGACACAATCTACTCCATTTGGCAATTGGTAGGTTGATTGACTTACCTTGAGGGTGTGACAGACTTGCGGATGGTGCTGGAGGGCTGCCTATGTTGGATGCACATAGTACACTCCCTATACATGGTTGAGCACAGGTAGTGTCATGTTTGGCATCCCTTTTACTGTATATGCGAGTCACAGAGAGGTGTCATTCGCTGGGTCCCTACTGTGTCAGTGTATGTGCTATGTGTTGTCTCTTTGCCACAGCCTCGGCATACTGGGCATGGCTCCATCTGCCTACTGGGGCAGGCTCAGGTTGTTCCTCCTCTGAGTCACTCTGTGCCTGTGCAGGCCTTGGCATTGGCGGGGGCTGTGTGGCCCTGCACCATGCTGTTCTTGCTGCAGCTGTTTCCGCAGGATCATATTGTGTAGCATGCACATAACATAACAATTTGGGTACATGTAGCTGGTGAGTACTACAAGGTTCCACTGGATGTGTCCAGACACTGGGACCTTGACCTGCGCATCCCAAACACACACTGTATTATAAGTCTGGTCTGTGTGTGTGCCTCATTATGGCATTCTTGTTCAGGTGTGTGCGCATTTCTGATGGGTGTCATCAGCCACGGCTCCAGTGTGTAATCAGCATCCCCCACTAGGTGACCGAACTAGGTACAGTTGCATCAGATGCCATATGTGGAAATCGTCATAGCTTCCAGGGCAGCCAGCCCACACATTCATTATAATGCCCTGGGCATCACATACAACCTGGCAGTTGATGGAGGGGATGCCCCTGCGGTTGATATAGGCCCTACCCTGATCACCGGGCGGTGCTTTGATGCATATGTGAGTGCAGTCTATAGCAACCAGTACCTCAGGGTATTCTGCTATTTGGTGGAAATGACGCATATTGCTGGCCAACACCTCATGGGTGTTGAGGAAATATGCGTGCTCAATGGCATGTGCTGACATGGCATCCAGGAACTGGTGGAATACTCTGGATGCTGATGCCTGTGAGATCCCCATGATATCCCCAGTTGAGTTTTGGGAGGTTCCAGTGGCTAGTATTCCTAAGCCTACACATACCTTGGTATCCACTGGGATGGGTTCCCCTCAATCAGTTTGGTGTGTCAGGTGTGGCCGGCAAAGCTGAACAATTTGCTCTAGGAAGTCTCTGTCCACCCTATAGCACTCCACTAACTCCAGCTCATGTAGCCCCTGGCAGGTTACCCTGGGTCTGTACACTCTTCTCCATCTCCTCACTGTGGATTGATCGGCAGCATTCACATCCTCACCACTCTCAGCCTTTTACACATGTTGTTCTGTGTTGCCTGCTGCAACCCTTCTCATTTTGTAGGTTTGTTTGTTAAAATTTCCCCGCTTGTATACACCGGTGGTGTAGTGTGGGAAAAAACAGAAGGGAAGGTGTTTGCTTAGTTTATAGTAGTGTTATGGGGTGGGCTGGTATGCTGCAGGTGTAATTGACTGATTCTGATACACTTCACCTGCCAGCTAAGCTAGTTCTCCTTGATTACCTTCCTACTGCTGTTTTCCCTTCCCATTGCCTTTCTGTTTAAGCCCAGGTGCATGCCGTGCAAACAGAGTGCTCAAATGTGCACAGTGCTGCTATTTCCTGGTTTAACTTATTTTTTCATCCTGTAAAACCCGGTGCGCAGCACACACACCTGCTTAGGCTTTGTAAAGAGTGCTAGGCTGGTTTAGACACTAGGAGCACACCCGAGCCACAGGGCTCCAATCTGCTTACAGTATGCCTGACACCCCACCCATGATGTCACCTAACTCCTAGGCTTGCACCAAGCTATTCCTACTCTTACACTGTTGGGACCTGGCTCACATGCTGGGGAAAACTGGGATTCACTATCCTTCTCCTCATTTGCATAGGATTGCCTGATAATGCATAGTTACATGTCTCACACTGAGCCTCCCCCCTTAGCAACCACTACTCACTGGCCATGTTGTATTCTGCCTGCCATTGACTTGCATGGCAGAATACTGATTTTAGTTAGAATGCTTAATTTAGGTTCATTTTGTTATTTTCCACCCGATCCCATTTGAGCCCCGCTGCCCTACTCTTAAACAGCCGCGATCAGTTAAAAAAAATGTTGATTTCTGTATTTTCTTTTAATGTTTACAATGCCAATGGCCTTATACTTGGCCATTGGCATGCTTACTACATGATATGCAGCCTTTATTTGGAGCAGTCACAGCTCCGTTTTAGATTTTGCAGAAATGTACTCGGTTACTAACAGAGTACATTTCTGCAGATAGCATTAGTCCTCCCAGGATGGTTGCAAGCTTCCTGGATTGCAAAATCACCTCATTTGCATAGATTTCTCCTGCAAATGGGGTGATTTGCATACAAGGGCTTAGTCCATGCAGGATTAGTGCAGGAGTGCTCGTGCATGCCCCTGCAGGCTGTTCCTGGATCGCACAGCAGACATATTGCCTGCTTCAGCTCCTGCACCGATCTTGCATGCCATGCAAGCTTTAGAGAATCTGGGGGAGTATCTCATACATGCATCACTCTTTCAATGGCATAATGGACCATCTGTGGATTATATGAATAAACACTGTTGAAATGAGCAATAACTTTAAAACAAAATAATTCACCATCATCAGATGTTCCAGTTGAGATTTGTATGTGGAGAAATACATATCTACATCTGGGTTGTATTAATGTTTTACTTAGTGAAAGTTAAAAGCTCTTTGAAAAGAATGCAGGTAACTCTGTCAAAGGGTTATGAATGACCACTTCTTGCATGCTTTAAAGTTATATAAATAAAGGCAAGGAATTTGAGTCAGTAATATAATTTACAGTCTTGACAATGCTCCTAACACTGGTGTTCAGTTATTGGACATGGAACTGGTGGTGTCAGTCAGGAATGGACAGAACTGAGTAGACAGTGTTGTCTCACCTATTTCATAAAAAATGTTTGTGACTGCAGCTGTTCTACTGAACCCATGGGTGCCTTAACCAAATAAGTCAGTGCAGGCATATGGAAGTACGCACTTGTAAAGAACTAGCTTGGCAGACATTGTATCATACTTTTCCATCAGCAGAGGGAGTGTAAAAAGAATGAAAAAATATCTTCTAACTCAAGCTAGATGATGGTTACAATATCTGCCCGATATTTTTAACTGTCTTATGATGGAAATGCTGTTTACAGAATGGAATTCTCTTTGAGAGTGCTCTAGACATTGCTGTCTGTAAAAGCATCACTTGAATGTAATGTGATTGTGACTGAGGGTGGTTCAAAATGAAAAAAAAAGCCCTCCTGACTTGTGTAACAGTAGGATGATCTGCTTGTTTACATCATGCAGGGAACACATCGCTGAGTAGAACAGGTAGTATAAAGGCTGGTATACATGTGCAATGTGAATCAAGGTGTGTGTGTGTCTGTGTGTGTGTGTGTGTTTACCTCTTTCAAATATGACACTACTTGTAATGTCAGGATTAAGTATTTCAAAGGTACTAAGGATGAGAGTTATCCTCACTAATGTATATATTCACACCAAGACATCTAGAAGAAGTTTATTCCATGTAATATGCAAATTGCCCAAAAACAAGCTTATTAGCATCAAATATTGTCTATCTACATCCCCATGCCTGTGTTCCAGGATACTGGGGTTTGGAGGGAATGAATAGGCTGACAGAAGATGGAGACCATTGGTTACATAGACAAAATGTTTACTGAAAAAAGTAAATCAAAATAAATATAGTTATAGGTGATAGACTTAAGAGAGGGAGGGGCCTGTTCCTTTAAGTGTTTGCTATTTTATTAAGAAATTATTTATTTAGTTATGTTGAGCAGGTATATGGACCAGACCAAGAACAAGCCTGGCTATGCCAGGCAAAGTTATGAGTGTGGAATTTTTATCATTTCATTAAAACAGAGTTTTTTTTTTAAGTTTTTTGAATTTTTTGTTCCTGTTGAGCCTTTGGATATATCATTTTGTTCTTGGTCTGGTTCGGATCTAATTTGGTTTAAGTATATGGAGCAGCCCACTGATGCACTTTTCTGCAGTAACATTATTACAGTAAAATTAAATAAAGTAGGAAGTACAAAATATGGACAATGAAAAGTCATTTCATAGTAAAACACAATCATTAATGTGGTTTTATATGAATTGGATTTATGTATAAAATGCACCAACCAGTCAGATAAGCCATGAAGAGCAAAATGAAAGCAGAAATTATAATATCTATATCAAAGCAAGGAATAGTGTTTGCAAGAGAAATGCTAAGTATTCAACACTGAAAAATATATATGTAGTTTGTAGAATCTTCTGCTTCATAAGGTGAATAGTGGTAGAGATGATGAGGTATGTTTACCAGAATTCATCAAAACATTCAGAGCTGATTACATGTCTGGAGGTCACAGGTAGGGAGGCCAGTGTGTAATTAAAATGTAATTATAAAGGGGGCAAATGTAAATATATAAATGCATATGATGATTTGGATGTAATTAGTTGAAATGAATCCTTAGTGGTGATTACAAACAGAAGATGACATAAATAGGCCAATAAATTCTTTGTAAAACAAGAAAGCATTGATAGGCTACGGATATAACAGGGGAACTTTTTTCCTTTCAGTTCATTGTAGACAAAGGTGTTGTGATAAAGTACATTCAGCTATGCTACCTATTACATTACAGCAGTGATCTCTATGCTGCAATGTGCTGTTAGCAAATTCACGGAAGTGCCTCATTAATAATGTCTGAGATTTGTTATACTTGTGGGAGTAGAATCCTTATCTATTAATTCAATAATGTATCCAACCATATAGTATGCATTTGTTCTGTTTTACATACAGCACTGACTGCTAAGATGCAAGGACTTAGTGTACTGAAATAGTCAGTCAATGAAGTTGGCATCTGTAGCCAGATACAGTAATTTTATCTGCAGCCAGAAAAGTTAATTGTTGTCCTATGAGTGGCAGCCAATAAAAGATTGATACTTATCTATTTTGCTGAAAGTAGGATTATCTGTGGGTGTTTTTTCTTTTCTTTCTAATAAAAAAGGTAGCTGTTATTATATGAAGTTAAAGTCATTGTTGAATCCTGACCTTGACTGTGCAAGAATCTGAGTCAAAGTGAGAATTTCTGTCCAGAGGGCATGATATCACATGCTAGAAAAGTCAAGAGTTTTGTTAAAAGAGTCACTTCAATAGTCTGATTATGCCACAATATTTTGGTGTCCCTCACTGTCTAAATTTAGGTGTGCCACTTGTTTCTTATAGATTGTTGAGGATTATGAAAATGTGAATGGAGCAACATCAGATCTGATAATTACCTAATGCTTTTGTCATGGATAGAGTAAGCATCGCTGGCCTGCAGATGATGCAAAATGCAGTGGTGGGATTAGTATCAGAAATATAAACTACAACAATGTAAGTCAAGTCATCAAGAAAATGTACTGGTTCTGTGGCCTGCTTTTAAGTTGGTTTGGTTTGTTATCTCAAAACATTTGCACTCTAAACAAAAAACTCCATTATATTTCAGCATTATATTGTTGCAAATACATATATACATTGATATAGGCCCTCAAGGAGATCTGGAATATGTGCAAATATATAAAGAGTAAAAATAATAGATAAATAGATAGACAGAGATCCAGGCATATATAAATATAGATATATAGAGCTAGAGATATATACATATCCCTAGGAATATGTATCTATATCTCTGCATACATCTTATACATATATATATATATATATATATATATAGAGAGAGAGAGAGAGAGAGAGACAGTTTTTTTTCATGAAGAGTAAGTTAGCTGCACCCTAACATGACTCCTTACTTATATATTCATATTCAATGAGGTCTCTAACTCAAAAGAGCAGTCATTGCTAAGGTGTTTAAATAATGGTAAATAATGGTCAGTCTTTCTGTAGTAACCACCAGCCTTGGAGAAAAATGAATAACATATCTTCTAGCTTTTAGACTTCAGTGTATATTAGCATATGCAGACACAACAAAACCAGCTCATGCAATTCATGGTGAATCATTCCTGGCCTACACAACAAAAAACAATAACACAGAGGTCTTAAGGAATTGATATCCCTCACTAGTAGCCTGCAATCTTCTGTTTCTGTAGGGCTACTTCACTCAGTTTTCCAGTACTAGATTACAGATTTTGGTGTGACAGTGTAGATGCAGTAATTAGGCTTACCTACTGGAAGCCTTTGCTCAGTTACTCCAGATAGCTTTACTTTCAGCAGAAGGCTTTATACTAACTTTCTGAACAGGAATATGTATATGTGCTAACTAAACCAATTTTAATCTGAATGATACATGCCTTAAATATTAGTTTACATGCAGGGATTTAAACTTTTTATGCATTCTAATATGAGACACTCAGACTAAAAAGGGCACATCTACTGATGGTATCTCATGGTTGCACCTTCTGGAAGGTGTGTAAAGCACAGCCCACTAGCAGAATACCCCATGACAGACCTGGATCACACTGAGGGCTTCTACTTCCATATCTTACCTGGAAATGTCTGGGTAATCTTACAAGAAACCTGAGAATGTTGCTGACATTGGAAAGGTCTTGTCTACCCTAGTCTGCTAGCTAGCATTGCTACCCCCATAATCACTGCTAATTTATAAGATGTTGAGTATGCTGATTTTGGTGCTTATAATGCTGCTGCTACTGATGACAATGAGGATGTTGTTTATGATGATAGTTTGCAGACAGAGAAAGGAGTTTAGCTCTCTGCATACACACCTTTTGTAATAATTTGGTTTATCATCAACACCTCTCAAAATACCTTTAGCATTTAGCTAATCATTGTCACCTCTCAAAATGCCTTTAGCATTTAGCTTATTCTTCTCACCTCTCAAAAAGCCTTTCTAAGTTAAACAGAAAAGAAAATGTAATAATATGCAATGTATTTTGCTACATCTTTTTCCATTGCAGTTGTAGTGAGCTACTAATTGTTAATATTATCTGCAGTAACCTTTAAAAAGCTACTTTGTCATTAATTTCCATAAAATAAAAGATACTCTAATGTGAGACAAAAATTACATAAATTATTGTGTTAATATTAGACACAGCATATCTACCTCTTCCTCTTTCTAATAATATGCAAATATGTAAATGCATTTTGATTGCAGTCTTTATTATCTTGCAGAGTATTTAACATACGCATTCTAAGAGTGAATCAGCTAGTCTGTTTACTGCACCTTGATTGGGACTGTGTCTTACTGCCAATCTAATCATCGTCTCCTTTTCTTTATTCTTTAATTGTTGTTTGGTCATGTTTGTCAGAAGAAATATTTCTCCTGGCTGCAGCCTGCACCAGTAGAATGAAATGCAGGGTGCAATAAATGGGCACAGTAATGCAAAGACAATGCTTACTGCACTTAGTTACTTCTGTTTATGCTTTTTGTGGGTCATCCTCCTGCATATGTTATTTTACCTGGGTAACTTAACATGGTGCTCTTCAAGCATGCAAGCTTGATGTTATCATATATCTTCATGGGGAAAGGAGGTGCCATAATGGGTCTTAATGGACAATGCAGTAAAATAATTAATATCGAATCGAATAAGGAAAGAAACAGGTCATGTTTCTGAAATGACTAAGTTTCCAGACAGGCTGGAATAGTATGCTCAAATCTGCTGTGTCATGCAAAAATTATGGGTCCTGTTAAATGAGAAGGCATTGGATTGCATAACAGATTTTTCCATATTTGTGTAACCCCAATAATGTTATCACTCTGTAGGTTGCATCTGCTTTACAGTAGCAGATCTATTTGGAGAAATAAAGTAGTTTAACTACTAGCTTATGGAGAGTATAAGAAAGTAGGAAGTTAGGATGGCAGGTGGTTTGCAAGGTACAGGAAGACAAGTAGCTGTAAAGCAATGACTGGTTCTAGCTTTCTCTCTAGAGGAAAGCATTGTACCATTGCTGAGGCAAATTATTATTATGAAAAGCTGTATCAGTAGGAATGTACTTTTAAAATGAGATGTGTGTGTGTGTGTGTGTGTGTGTGTGTGTGTGTGTGTGTGTGTGTGTGTGTGTGTGCATGTGTGTATGTGTGTGTGTATGTGTGCATGCATGCGTGTGTGTGTGCATGTGTGTGAGGGAGGGAGTGTAACACTTTAAAGCAGCATGTGGGCAGTACGGGATAACAGGAAATGGAAGAAGTTTGGCAGCAGTAAGGCAATAGTCCTTAGGGATGGAACTGGAGAAGGCTAGAGAGAATGGAGGGGAACAAGACTGAGATGCCAGTGAATGATAATAACTGTGAGGAAAGAAGCTCAGAAGCAAGACAACAAAACGAGAAGAACAGGGAAACAAGGAAAACTGAAGGTGACTGTCAGGGGAAGGTAAGAAAAAGAGGGGCAGACCACTAGGAAAAAGAAGAAGAAGGTCAAATCAGTGGTAAAGTAATTGGATTATTGAGGACAAATAAAATCAGCAGTGTTAAAGTAGTATATAATAATGTCATTTGTCTAAGATGGAAGATGGATAACCTAGAAACACTAGTGGTTGAGACTGGCAGAAACAATGACAGCAAAAGATAGGCTGTGGTACAGGAGTTTAAAATCATATGTTAGGCAAGTAAATATTAGTATGAAACAATACTCTAAACAAAACATTGTAAAACAGTGCAAAGTGACCCTTTATTTACTGTATGCTTATGTGCCACGATAGCTGACTATATGTGATACATAAATAACCTTTTCTACTTTCATTTATAAGTGCTTATAGAAAATATACAGTACCACATTGTGATGTTAGAGTGCAATGTAATATAACTGTCATTGTACTATGTTTGCATTTTAGGTGAAAAGTGGCCATGGATTAGTCTACCAACCCAGTTAACAAACAAACAAACAACCAACCACCAAACAAACAAACAACCACCAAACAAACAAACAAACAAACAAACAAACACACGAACAAACAAACAAACCAACAAAAACAAACATTAAAAGTGGAAATAGAGGAAAGAAATTAAACAAGTAATGATGTTGAGGGCATTTTAGTATATCCCAGGAACACATTAATGATGGAAGCTGTAGAAAAAAGATATAGAAAAGAGCAAAGGGAAAAGAGGGGAAGGGGCTGGGGCAGCAGAAGGATAAAAGGTAAAAAGGTGTCCACTATATGTTTTAAAGGCAAAATGGGGGAAGTGTCAGTATACTTACGCCATCTTCAGACTTCCAACTGTAAATGACAAGGATAAGGAGCTAGTTCTGAATATGTTTCGTGATTATGTAGATATGAAGAGGGTCGTTATGATGGGGACATTCAATCAGTCTAAGACAGAATGGGCATTTCATTATCTGGGATTACCAGAGAAATCAGGCTAATTGAAATATCCAGCCTTTTATAGTTTAAAAAGAAAACAGTGGTTTGGACTTTATTTGGAGGAGTGTCTGGGAAAAAAGACAAGGTGGTGGATCTAAAAGATAGTGCTCTACTACCAGACATTAAGAATGCAAAGATATGGTTCACATTAGCTCTGGAAAAAAGAGACTGGTCTAAGAACACACTTTGAGATTATAGAAGGATAACAATGAGAAGAGAGAGAAGTTAGCATTAAGCTATAGTTATGTCCTACTTATTGCTGCTGGTTTTAATATAGTACACATATGCTGATTTATCATGACAGTTATTACAGAGAGCAGAGGCAAAATAGCTTATTAATGTCAATGTGAATTTCACTATGTTTACTGATTTCTAAACTTCACCTTCATGTACTAGGACTCATCAAGTTACAAGTCAGCAGGGAACCAAGTCACTCAGTACAACCTGTAGAGAATTCAACACCACAAGAAATTAAATATGTGTTTTTTTACATGATGCAAACCTCTCACCCCTCAAATCCCTGTATGTGGAAGGTAAATTCCTCATGTCCTCCAAACTTATTTATACTATCTCCATGGTTGAACAAACATGAAGAAGGGTGAAATTTCCCAAAATAAAGGAATAAGAGCTGATGCACTCTTAGGAGGCACAGCAATAGTGATTTCCTAGGGAAAACAGTGATGGGCGGGGTCTATATCACTTAGTTGAATCACAAATCAGTGAACCCCTGTTTGTCAAATACCTATTTATCAAAGCTGCTAATCCTCAAATGGAGATTTCATTGAAATCTTTCCTAGAGCAAACCATGGTAGGCCACCCTAGCACTGTGAACAAAATCATAAAACTTAACACATACCCAGGTGGTGGGCTACACCCCCACACCCCTCCTAACTAGATATATATCAACTCTAAGATTGCACTACAGTGGGGAAAAGGACAAATTCTAGATGTTGGCCAACCATTGGTTTGCCCTAGGAAAAGTTTCACTGAAAATTTTAGTCAATGACTAATGGTTTCATTCAAAAGGTGTCCAATGAATAGGTGTTCGCTGATTTGTGATTCGACTAAGTGATACAGACCCTGATCAGGGAGTTCAACTTCACTGAGATGAACTCAACATGATGCATCCTCATGCAGTTTGTCTTAGTGAGCAATAGGAAAGACCCTTTAAAGTTAATTGAAATATGTGTGTATATACATGCTGACCAGTTGTTGTTGTTGTCTTTCAGCTATCCCAGTTAGGGGTCGCCACAGGGGAACTCCGGTCCGCTAATGATTAGCAGTAGATTTTCATGAATGCCGAGGTGTCAGCTCGATGTTCAACCTTCAACCTTCAACAAAGGCACGCCCATTTACGCATGTCTTTCGAATGGCCACCCAATCGCAGGGAGGACATGCTGACTCCACACAGAAGGCACTCTCCTCACTCCAGCCAAGAACTGAACGGGAGAACCTCTTGCTGTGAGGCAACAATGCTACCGCTGCACCACCGCAGAATACTATATACATGCTGACCAGTATGTTTGCTTATTATTTTGCCGAATTATACTCAATAAAAATTGCTGCTGAAAGGTTTCTGTGTACACTTTCCTTTTCAATGAACACTTTATTTGTAGATGCACTCCTGGTTGCTCCTCTGAAACAAAGCACTGCCCACAAAAGCCGAGTCAGTCAACAGACAGCATTAGTTAACTGAGTTGGGGGGCCTTGGTAAATGTCAAGAATACATAGAAGTGGAGATGCTATCAGGATAAAATAAACCAAATTGTTTTGTTATAGGGGTATTGAAAAGCTATTGAGGAAGACTGTAATGATAAAGAGATAGAGAAAGCTAGAATAGTTCATCAGTAGATAAAAATACCTATTATAGAAAAGAATAAGGGAAAACAGGCAGTGTAAGCTAAGGGATGAAGAAAACTGAAAGAGTAATGCAGAAATCCCCCCTCCCTAAAAAAAACAAAATAAATAAATAAATAAATAAAAGTACTTAGAAGAGGGCTAAAGGAGAAATGAAAAAAAAAAAAGATGCCTAGAAGGCATAAAGGGGAGAATATGTTCCTTTTGTGAAGTGGCATGAGATTTTTGGAGCTAAGTAGACTTGATTAATGAGTGATAGCATTGATTCACAGTGTATAATTTCTGTCAGATTGTTCTAATCCAGTTTTACAACTGGGGAATTGCTGAAATGTGCAGAGCAATTGGTGTACATATGTCCTGTATGGACTTTTATATAATCCTTAACTCAGTCCACCACAGCCAACTTTTTATAAAACGGGAGAGGGAGAGTTATAAGCATGTATCAGTTTGTTGTGATATGAAGGGAATCTGATAAAGGGCAAAAAGCAGAAATTAGTAGTGAGGAGAAGCTCTTATGAACCATGTGACAAGAAGTTTCCCACAGGCTACAGGCCTAGGTCCAGCCCTTTGCAATTGCTTATCTCTGACTGTAACTACAACATAGGAAACTGGGCCATTTTCTTTGCAGATTACATCTATGGAGTAGTATCTGGCTGGAGTGCTAGCAAGGTGTGGTGATGAAGAGAATGGAAACATGCTCTAAGAGGTATAGCTTTGCTTCAACCCTTTCGAGTGCATAGTGATACACCTTGGGGAAGAATAACCTAGGGTGTGCTATGCACATAAGGGAGATTTGGCCTGAGAAAGCCATGCGAATAAAAAGACATGGGTTTTTATTATTATTATGAAAGCTCTTAACTGTCAGACACAGTAGGAAAATGGCAGCAAAGAAACATCAGATATTAGGGCATCTAAGTTTCCTTGCAAGTGATCAAGGGCTTGTTGAAAACTGCCCAAGTGCAACAGGTAAAAAATGACAGTTTACTACAGAATAAAGTTATATTCTTAGGCGCAACAAGACTTCTGTTTGTACAAGAGCCCTGCATATTTTAGTTAGTTTCTCCATTCCCCAATATGCAGCAACGGTGTAGTTAATATTCATAAATTCAGGACGTGTTGTGCAACACATAATGAGTCCAAGGGAGTGCTGAACTGCAAAGTGTTTATTTAGAAATATGCATCTGTATTCCCAATCTTTTGGGATTAAACAGTGTTAGTTCAAGCTGTCATGCATCTGTCTTTCATAGTAGAGGCAAGTATCTATCCAAGTTTTATACTATTTAATGGAGAGATGAAGAGTCCTCTTTATCTGGCCCTTGTGGACAATATTTGGAAAACTGTGCACAGCTTCAGACACAGAGGGAGAACATGATAATGCATCATTAGGGGGAACAGATAAAACCAATCATAATGACAGGAAGTTAAAGAAATGTTACATGAAGGAAACTGACCTCATTCTGCAATAATAGCATAATGATGTGGGACATGATATAATGTCCAGAACTTTATTAAGGAAGTGTGATAGAATTCAGCTAGATAAGAAGAGCACTGCAAGTAAATGGAAACATGATTTTCAGCTTAAGGGAACGCAGTTACTTCTGAATATGAGGAAGGATTTCACCGATGAGAAGGTGCAATTAGTGTCAGAATTTTCCAAGAGGAAAATAAGTAGTATTTGATACCCGAAATGAGATGAGGGGAAAAAGGAAGAATTCCTGGAGGAGCTGCAACATTCTGCCAGCCCAGAGAGATTCACATGATATAAAAATAATAACTTCAGATTTTTATGTTAAATATGTTGTGGCTATAGCCAGTTCTGCTTAGTGATCTAAAGTGCTCTATTCTGTTCTGACTCTTATGCCTTTCCTTTGTCACCATACGATAGGATGCATATTATTCCCCATTTCCATTTCAATAATTGCTTATCTCATTTAAAGTTACTGCCTTTACTTGTTCCTGCTGTGCATTTTTCATTCCCCAGTGCTGAACTAAATTATTTAATGAGTTTTGGTATGTTGTGCTAATTTTATTGCCTGTTTATGCTATATTATTTGCCATTTCCTTTCTACCAGGTATCAATCAGTTGAATAAAATGGTATTAAGACCATTCTGAGAAATGGTTTGCAGATTGCTAGCTCTCTGTGTTCAAAAGGACTGATAACAATGCATGCATTGATCTTGGCTGCTATACTCATTCATTATTTAAAATGTTTTACCTCCTAACCAGCACACTGTGTTCCTTTTGATGTCCTACAAGCTGCTAAAGAGGATTTTGTTATTCACCAGCCTGAACATCTAATATATATGATGAACATTTTTAAAAGATCACTTAAGAATCACATTATGATTTTTTTGACAACATAGTTAGAAAATATGTGATTGTTTTAATTTTCACAGCCTGGAATAATGGACAATTCCTACTTGAAAGGGGGGAAGCTATCTAACTGTTTCAGTTTTGCTTAATATTTTATTATTACATTGAAGTGCCATCTCCTTTTTGCACATTCAGATCATTAAAAAAAAAAAATTACGATTTTCCCAGGGATTCGTTAAACTCTGTGTAGGCTTTGCCCAATGCCTACACAAAGTTAACGTGGTGGTGTAACGAGCAGCAGCCCTAATCACATGTTCATACTGCTCATCGCACTTACATGAATACAAGCAAGGTTTTATGGCCAGCAACAGTGTTGCCAGACAGGAAACTGTGCAATGCAACACGAGCACAGAAAAAAGAAGCGCTCAAGTTTGCCTAGGGGAAAACCTGCTCCGTGAGATCATGTGGAGAGCCACAATGACTACTAGGGTTGAAAATATTGCAATAACAGCAGTAATAACACTGTAAGGGAAAGTGCAATGAATGCAATGTCCATTAAAACAATTCTTTGCATAACAAAATAATGAAGGGGAGGGTAAGCAGCAAGAGCAACTACAAGGAAAGGTATACTGGGCAGGGAAAGTGTGCTGATGGAAATGTGCACACACATGAATGATAACAATAAGTAAAGAGGAAGAAGGCATAAAAATATGGAAATGTTCCCAAGACAGGATATGTGAATGTATGTACACTTCCAAGACAAGTCAGCAGTAGAACATTATGCACATATGTAGATAGCATAGTATGTAATGCTCTTTATACCTCCTGAGCAAGTGTATTATGATATAACTACACATTATAGTATATGTGTGACAGTCACACAAGGTTACATTTGAATGGAGATGAGGGGTTGTGATATGAACATCACTGACGTGCTCACTGGAGAGGACATTAAGCAAGGATGGTATATAAATTAGGGACATGTACATACACTGAGAATCTGGAAAATCACTTGCTTCAATATGACTAACATTGTCACCATAGCTCTCAGCTAATCATGGAAGCATAACAACAGACTCCTGGACAAATGAAGAAAGAAGCAGGCACAGCCATGACACTTTTAAAATATTATTACCATTAACCTGCTGCATTTACAGAATATGTGATTGTAACTTAGGTTCTTCAGTAACAGATGTGTACAACTCTAATGATTGTCAGTATTTTATGATGGGAATTCACCACCTCTTCCCCAAAAGTGTCCACTTTTTGGAGGGGTTAAGAGAGACAGTGTTAAACCTGGAGCTGAAATTAGGGGCAATCCTGGTGAGCTGAGAGTTTCCATGACACATAAGTTACAATCTCCCCCTACAAGAATCAAACCTAAGCAATCAATGTTGTCACTGAGCTGTGTATTTACTGTGTGCAGCACAGAAAGACATACACATATGCATCTAGTAGAACACCTTGAAGGGAATTCTGCCCTGTCAAATCCTAATGGATATGTATCCCAGAGAATACTTCTTTATGACATACCAAATTTGGGAGCTCACTGCACCAGATATGATACACTTCACTAAAGCATCCCTGTCTGATGTAGGTATCAGTTATACAGACAAATACAAACACCACAATATTATGAGTGGTTTTCCTACAAACAGCTGGGTTTTTCATGCATCTGTCACACGTCTTATCAATGGATATTGCCTGAAGCATCTGTAATTGATGAGTAAATTAATAAGTGGTCTGTTATTATCAATGGTACAGCAATATGTGAGACTTATGGCAATGCATCAACTATGCCCACATGCATAGAAATTACAGTTTTACAAAGACAAATGTCAATGAGTGAGAAAGATACATGCAGCACATTGTAAAAGTACATGCCAAATCTCAACATGTGCCACACGATCACTGTCCCTCTGACATTGCAAGTGAAAATGTAATACTGCTATGAAATCCTGACATCCATCCATATGTGACATGCAAACTATCAAATGGTAATACTGATGTGATGCAGTGGTACGTCCATGATGCAGTACAGTTACATTATAGCTGTACATATGCTACAACTGACCTTCCAGCTGTACATCACCTACAAATAAAACCTTGGGTATGAATCACATGCAACACAGTGGAACTGTTAATACAGCTGTACAACTCTAGCTATTCCATGTTATCACATCAGTCGTACGTCATATGTCAGTATGTTTATCAGTGAAAATGTGTAGATGAGGACCCCAAAACCATATATGGACACATTACAACTGAGGGGGCTGTGTTTCATGAAGAACAGTTAATAACACAAATGTTGACAGTCACACAGTGCTGCTGCTGCTGCTGGGGAACACCTGCACAATCGTTGTGAATGGCAACACAATAGTGCATACAATGTATTTGCCAAGGTTGCAACTGGATCACAAAATGTCATATGTCTGTGTATATAACAGGATTATAACATGTGGATGAACCCAGGAGTAGGTATGTGCCCATGTAATCACTATGACTTAATATTGCTGTATGTCAGATCACATTTCCAGATGTTAGACATGCATGTGCACATCTGTGCCATACTGCAGCTGTTACTATGATGGTTGAATGAGAACTGTGTAGAATGTGGATATACTCCACTACAAGAACACAAGAGCACATGCCTTAGTAAAGCAGCAATGTACATAGCATCATCCCATGTCCAAAGTCCTCAGGAGGCATATTACTACAGCTGTTATGAAAGGATCATGTAAAGCAAATGGCAGCAGTGGGCATCAATACAGTAGCTCATTTCCCACATTGGAATACACTGTTCTAGGACTACAGTACATCTACATCTTAACATAGCACATGTGTGTGACAACAACATCAACATGAGCAATGTTCATAGCATCATAGGAGATTATGAGGCTAATGCCTAAGACCCCCATAGAAAGCTACCCATTATTATTATCCCATTTAACCCAAATTGCTATCTCTAGGTGAGAGAAGACAGTGGGCTTATGTGTGTATATGTGTTTGATTTTAGTACAGACTGCATTGTACATGTAGAACATAGGTAGAACCTCATGAGTGGATTAGCAAGCACACAACTAGTAGTCTTGAGATGGCTTGAAGAGGGTCATGGAAGGATCTGCTTCATGATGTGTGTATGCATCTTTAAGATGATGACATTCTCCAGTGTTCTACAGAAAGGGTGTTATCGGGACACAGTTGATGTTGAATTCAGGAGACTATGTTCATATGATGATAAGATCATAGGATCATAGGAAGCTACTAGGCTATTGGCCCTGAGGCCCATATAAGCCTAGCTAAGAGTTTAGCCCATGTTTAGACAAGTCAGTACTCAATGCCCTGGTCCAGCAGGGACACAGGTGGAATCTGAGGGGTGTATTTTCTTTTTCCCATCCAGGTACCAGGTTGCGCTTAAAAAGGGATAATGAGGTACTCTGATTGAAGGTGAGAGGGAGTCTATTCCACAGATGGGGGAGTCTCTGGGAGACAAATCTATCCAGCCAACAAGTCCTGTGCCATCAAGGCAGGGTCTGAGATTGCTTTGTATACCAGACAGCAGTCACATCTGAGGAGTCTGTATGAAACTGAATAGAGGGACAGGGCTTTTAACCTATATGTGCAGGATAGATGTTTGAAGCCATGGATTCTCCTGGTGATGAACCTCTGTGGTCTCTCCAGCTGCTGCATGTGCTTTGCGAGGTATATACTGAATGGGACCTTGTATTCAATAATGGGCCTTGTAAGGGAAAAATACAGGGATATTATGACCTCCTTGTCCCTGGATGAGATACCATTACTTATAAGGTGGGCCGTGTAGAAAGAGTTCTGTACAAAGGAAGCAACATGGTGGTCAAAAGTCAGGTTGCTATCAACCTGGATGCCCAAATCCCTCACAACTGGTTGCATGCTTAGGATGTTGTTGTTATTAATGTGATAATTTGTGGGGACATCACTCTCCCCAAAGGGGGTGATGATGTGTCTTTTGGTATTCAGCTTGAGCCCATGCCCCCAGCTCCAGCCATTCATCTGAGTGAGACCCTCTTGGAGGATGTCCATATCACTAGGGGAATTGCTGACAGTGCCCAGCTTGTAATCATCTGCAAACATGGTCAGCCATAGCCCATTGGGTTTGGCTTGCACCTCAGAAAAGTATATCACAAATAACAGAGGACCCAAGACTGATCCCTGGGGTATGCCACTTGTTATGGGTGTTCTACTTGAGGTGGCTTTGCCTATTTTGACTAGGTAGGTTCTATCAGTGAGCTAGTTTGCTACCCATCTGGTAACATGCAAATTGATGTCTAGTTGAGAGAGTTTATCTATTATGCTTGAGTGGGGAATAGTGTCAAAGGCTTTGGTCAGTTCAAGGTAGGCAGTGTACACTGACTTCCCCTTGTCCATGGCTTTGATGACTGTCTCAAAGAAGTTGGCCAAATTTAACAGACATGATCTCACCTGGATGAAGCCAAATTGTGTTGGATCAAGTGTCTGGAGGTTGCCAATGTCCTCGAGAATGAGGTCCATGATAATCTGTCCTATAGCCTTGAAAATCAGGCTAGTTAGGCTGATTCATAGGTTCATAGGTTGGTACTAGGCTATCAGCCCTAGGGCCTATACAAGCCTAGCCATAACAATTCCCTGGCTATTTCTTCCCACACTATTTACTTCCCTGGACCCCTATCTAGCAGGGTGACTGACGTGATCCCGGGGTGAATTTCCTTTCTCCCATCCAATCGTCAAGGTTCCTTTTGAAGAGGACAAAAGAGGCACTCTGCTTGACATGTATGGGCAATCTATTCCAGAGTCTGGGGAGTCTCTGGGTCAGGAACCTATCCCTCCAGCATGTTTTGTTTATTGTGATGACAAGGTTTAGATCCCTGGAGCGTGTGGCTCTGAGGGATTGGGATTTCTTTAAGTGTAGCATGTCCAACAGCTCTGGGTTTGACATGGCCTTATATGTTAAGCAAAGATCACCTCTGAGTAGACGATATGCGACAGAGTATAGCTGGAGTTTTTTAAGGCGGTCAGCGTAGGGCATCTGCTTTAGGCCTGTGATTCTTTTAGTGAGGTATTTCTGTGGCCTTTCCAGTTGTTGCAGATGTCTTGAGAGGTACATACCAAATGGGGCATTGTATTCTATAATGGGTCTAATGAGGGATGAGTACAGTGGGACAATGACCTCCTTTTTTCTGGATGAAAAGCCCTTAGTGATGAGGTGTGCCACATAGAAGGATTTCCTGACTGTTGTGGTGATGTGGTTATCGAAGGTGAGACCACTGTCCACCTGTGTCCCTAAGTCTCTTATCAAACTTTCAGTGTTTAGTGTACTGCCACCTATATGGTAATTCACGGATACATGTTTTTTCCCAAAGGGGATAACTATACATTTCTTGGCATTGAGCTTGAGCCCATGGCTCTGGCACCAAGCATCTGTTTCTGTAAGGCCCTTTTGTAGAGTATCCACATCATTTGGGGATTCAATAATGGCTCCCAGTTTGCAGTCATATGCAAACTTTGTTATCCAGAGTCCCTTAGTGTTGGCCTGTACTTCAGAGAAGTAGATGCCAAACAAGGGCGGTCCCAGGACTGAACCCTGAGGTACTCCACTTGTCACTTGTCTGGAGCTGGATTTGGAGTCGGCTACTTTTACAATGTGGGTTCTATCAGTAAGCCAGTTAGCAACCCATTAGTTGACGTAGGGATTAATGCCCAGCTTAGTAAGTTTATCTATGATTCCAGAGTGGGGAATGGTGTCAAAGGCCTTGGCAAGGTCTAGATAGGCTGTGTGGACCACCTTACCCTTGCCCATGGCTCTGGAGACTAATTCGAAGAAGTCAATCAAGTTCAGGAGACAAGATCGGCCCTTCACGAACCCAAACTGGGTGGGGTCCAGTGTTTGAAGGTTGCCAATATCTTTGTTTATAAGTTCCATGATAATACGCTCCATGGCCTTGCAGATAAGGCTTGTCAGACTGATGGGACGGTAGTTTCCAGGATCCAAGGTGGATCCCCCCTTGTGGAGTGGGATAACTGTAGCTGTGCACCACTCAGTGGGCACAAAACCTGAGGTGAGGCTATGATTAAACATGACACTTAGGTGAGGTGCCAGTTCATATTGTAGTTCATGCAGTACACAGCCGGGATGTCATCTGGTCCCATGGATGCTGTATTCTTAGCTTTGGAGAGTGCGTTTTTACCTGTGTGGCGTTATTGCGAATTTGGCAATCTTCCGGTATTGAGATGGGCCATTTAGGGGTGAGAGGGGGTGAAGTTGGCACTGAATCGATCTGCCAGGATATTGGCAATATCCTTGGGATCAGTATATTTAATGCCATTCTGTTTTAGCTCAGAGCAGATCTGAGCATTGCCATTTAGATTCTTGACATAGTTATAGAATGCCTTGTTGTTGTATTTGGAATCTTTGGCAATTTTATTTTCATAACTAGCTTTGGAGGATTTTATGAGGGATCTCAGTTTCTTACTGAGGCTGGTATGGACGTTTTTTGCATCCTGGGATTTTCCTCTTTTCTGAAACAGTTTCTTCCTTTTGATGGGTCTATAATTTCCTGGATTGGTGGACACTCCATATTTGTGCAAAGAGATGACAGTGGCTGTCGTTCACTCAGCTGGGACAAAGACGGTACTCAGGCTATGGGTGAATAGGTCACATAATGGTGCTGCAAGTTCTTGCCTGAGTTAATGTAGGATGCAGCAAGGGATGTTATTGGGTCACATGGAGGCTGTATTGTTTACCTTTGAAAGGGCAGTGATGAACTGTTCCCCAGAGATAAGGGAAGGGGGCAGGTACTGGGGATGTCCTGACTTACTGATGGAGGGACAGTGGGGTGAAGTTTTCACTGAATCTGTCAGTCAGCAAGTTGGCTATATCTAGAGTATTTGTGTATGTGGTGTCTTTAACCACCAGTTCTGTGCAGATGTGGGTGCTTCCTTTGAGACTGCAGACATGTGTGAAGAAGGTCTTATGATTGTCACTAGTAGATGTGGCCAATTTGTACTCAAATTTTGCTTTGGAAGATTTCACTAGTGCTCTTATTTGCTTGTTCAGGCTAAGGATATATTGCTTCCAGTTGGGCACCTGCTTCTTCTTTGTCCTGGACAGCAATAGTTTCCTTTTGTTATAGAGTTTATTTATTGCAGAGCTCCACCAGACAGGTTTAATCTTCCTTGCAGAGTATGATTTTGTCCTGTTGGGTATTCCTGATTCCATGCATTTATATAAATGCGTGTATAGTGCTTTGGTGTAGATTTGGACATTGGTGCCAGTTCCTACAAAGGGATTGGGGCTGTAAAGATGTTTATACCATCCCTCAGGAGGTTGTAATCAGTTTTGGAGAAGTTTTTTTTATTTGACCCTAGCTAGAGGGGGGTCGGGGGAGATGATGACTTCGAAAGTGACCGCTTTATGGTTAGATCTTACCAAGGAAGATGATACTGTAGGGATGCTGCAGTGGTTACTCATGTTGGTTTATACCAAGTCTAAGATATTGTCACCTCTTATGGGGTTATCGACTAGCTTTTCCAAGATAATTGCACTGACAAAATCGAGGAAACTCTGGGTATTTGTGTTCTGGCATAAGTAGTTCTTTGAGTCTATGTTTGGGTAGTTAAAGTTGCCTATGATCAGGGTAAAGGGTTAAATCCTGATAGATTCAAAGAGGTCCAGAGAGGCAGAATGGGCAACTTGAGTCAAATTTGAGGGCCTGTAGCTAGCTATGATTTGAATAGGGGTCTTGTCAATGGTTAACTGCACCTGGAGTGTCTCATGTACGTCATACTGATTGACCAGCCTGGAGGTTTGCATGTGTTTAATATATATCAAAACTCCACCTCCTTTGGCTTAGCTACCCACAGTTTGGGGTCTGAATGTATAATAGGATGAGTAACCAGGTACGGCTGGGGTGCTCTCTGCATCTTTAAACCATGTTTCTGGTTGTTGAAGGTTTTCTGTAGTGGCAGTCAAATGAAAACAGATTCAAAGCATCATACAATGACTGTAATACATCAAAAACCCATACACAAGTTGACTGAGGTGAGATTCAAATGCTGTACCTGTCAAGGTATACATGCTGGATTCTATAAAGCTTAAAACTAGCACCACTGCAGATGTCTAACTTAAACACTGTCAGAGCATACTTTGCAGAGGATGACATCATCAGTGTATGCCAAGAAGAAGATGTTTTGAGGACTGTCTGACAGAGTAGTGGACACACATCCTGGTGTAAAATTACTTCCAGACTGATAGTTGAAGGAAGACAGCAGTAGATAGGCTTATGCTGATGTGAGAATACATGCATACACATCATTTGACTGAGATCAGATTCAAACACCACAGCTGTCAAGATATACAAGTTAGACTGCATACAACATAACACTAGCACCACCACAGAAGTCTGACTTCAATGGTGTAAGAGTACACTTTATAGAGGATGAGCTAATGAGTTTATGCTGAGAAGATGATGTTGGGAGGAGTATCTGACATAGCTGTGGACTCAATCCCACTGTAAAATTGTCTCCAAACTTATAGTTGAAGGAAGACACACACACACACACACACACACACACACACACACACACACACATTGACTGCTGTGAGATTAGAAACCCCTACTGATCTACTTAGACAGACTAGAGAACATAGCACTGAAAGCTAGTGCCATTGCATAAGTTTGGCTTAAATGTTGTCAGAGTGCACTTTATGGAGGATGACATCATCAATGTATGCTTTGAAGAGGATGTTGTGAGAGGTGTATAAAATTGCTGTGTAGTCATGTAGAAATGTACTGAATGCTGCTTCAGTGAGGACAGCATAACCTGGACTCATGGCCATCTGATTACACACCCACCCTCTCAAAACAGAAAAGCACACACACACAAGTTCTCTGCTGTGTGATTAGATTCCCTGCCTACTCACACAAGCTAGAGAACACAGTACTTAACACTAGCACCACTGCAGAAGTCTTTTTTTCAAAAACTTTTTATTTAGTTTTTAGATATGCAAACATCAAGAAGAAAGACAAACATGCAATTAGCACCAATGGATAAAACAATAATTACAAGAAGTTGAAAACAAAAATGACATTTACTACAAAAAATAAAAATAAAACCTAGAACTATGTACACTATATACAGTAGAAGTCACACCTGTTAGGTTAAATTTTCATAGGGAGAAAAAGAAGATGAAAGTAGGAGCGTATCATATTAACATGTGCAGGTGAAGTATGTAGACTCCATACTAATTCTAGCTAGTCTGTAAAATAAATACATGTTGAAATAGTGAAAAGATTAGCCTAAATTGTTGTTGTGATAACTTAGTACAGAAGCTTATAAGCATAGGCTGGAGTGATGTCAACATTTAATTCTTAAGAATTAAATCCAGCAAGTTTCCCCAGTATTTTTGGTAGTGTTCCTTTTGTTTTGTATAAGTGTTTGGCAGTTTATGGGAGGATATGAATTTAATAGCAAGATTTCAAAAATCTTCCCATGAAATTATGGATTTATCAATCCAGTTCTTAGTGATGTAGAATTTAAGAAGGGCACACATAGTGATGAAAATGTGTTTTAAAATTTTGGGAAGATTAGTTGTAGTAATATGTAAAATAGATATTTCCTACAAAAAGGTGGATTTTTCATATCCTATCTTTTCTAATCTTACTCTTAAGGATCACCGTAGGTTATAGCCTCTTTTATATCTCCAGTAAATGTGAATCATTTCTGCTTTTTGATTTGGGCAGTAGGTGCAGTATGCTGAATATTTGGGATTGAATTTATTAAGAATTGATGGCGTGTAGTAAGCATTACTGTTAATCATGATTTGAGTGCAAAGAAAATGCTTAAAGGGAATAAGCTTGATCATATTTTCAATAGCCAATCTTTTATTTTCATATGAAATCACTTGGCTTTTTCCATGCCAATAGGTTGAAAATAAAACATTCTGCAATTTTATGCTTGTTACTAGTTTATATGCTTTGGAAATCATTTTATTCTTAGTTGCTAGCACTTTGAGAATTGAGGTAGCAGAGTTAATATCCTGGTGATCAATTTTAATAGAAGATAATTTAGTTTTTAATAGATAAATGAGCGGTCTAATAGTATCATATTTCTTTGGAAGTTCAAGCTTCTGTCTTAGTTCTGTTATATTAGACTCTTGCCATTTGTATAGCTCTCAAACTGTGATGTCTTTTATGTGAGGGAAGTTTGTTAAGTTTATTGGTTGGTTGTTGATTAGCAAGTTGGGATATAGGTGAAACGGTTGAATGAGATCAAGTCTATTGGAAAACTGTATTGATCTGAACAGACTTGAAAAGTTAGGATCATACGTTTGATCAGAGGGTGTAGGTTCTTTGTGAGGCAATTTGTTTTTTATTTAGATTTAGAAAGGGGAGATATTTGGGATTTATATCAAGGGATTTAGCTTGATTGTACCAGATTTTGATCAATTGGGGTGTCCAATAACTCAGTTTAGGATCATAATTAACTATATGGATCAGTCTGCTAGAAGTGATTACATTGTAATAAAGTTTAAAGTCTGGTAATCCCAGCCCTCTTTTATCCTTTGATAAAGAAAGTGTGTCATATTTTATTCTAATAGATTTAGGGTTCCACAAAAATTTAGATATGGCTTTTTCTACATTCATGAAGAATTTTTGTGGAATGATTGAGAAAGTAGCATATAGCTGAAAGAGGATTCTAGGCAGGACATTCATTTTGACCACACTAACTTTTGACAATAAAGACAGATTAATATTTCTCAGTTTGTTGATATCATTTTCAATATTTGGCCATGTGTGCAATAAATTGTTCTTAATGATCTTATTAAAGTTAGGAGTATAGTTTATGCCTAGGTATTTAGCTGGTATTTGGGTTTAATCTCAATATCAGGTACATAGAATTCTTTATGGCTTAGAGGATTTAAAGGAAATATATATGATTTATTTGGATTTAATTTGTAATTAGATATATTAGAATATGAGTCTAATGAGTTAAGTACTTTTGGGAGATTAGTACTGGGAAGTTAAAAATATAAATTTAGATCATCAGCAAAAGCAGAATATAAAAGTTTTACATTTACGATTTTAGGTATATGATGGAAGGTGTTTTGGGATATAAATAAAAGCAGTGGTTCCAAATAAAGATTAAAAAGGTAGGGAGAAAGGGGGCATCCTTGTCTTGTTCCATTAAATATAGGAATAGGGGTGGATTTGAATTTATTTATGCGAACAGTAGTGGAGGCTTTTAAGTAGAGTACCTTAATCATATTAATGAATTCTTGAGGGATTCGAGAAGGGAGTAAACATTGAATAAGAAGTTTAGGTCTACTCTGTCAAATTCTTTACTTGTATCAGCAGTAAGGACATATCTAGGATTCTTATCATTACCTAGAAGTCTTATGATGATATCTAAAAGAAGAGTGTTATCACATATTTGTCTATTCTGCATAAAACCCATTTGTTCATGTGAGATTATAGGAGTATACTTTTAAATCTGTTTGCAATAATGTGGGCTAAAATCTTAAAGTCCATATTGATGAGGGCAATTGGTCTATAGCTAGCTGGATCTAGGGGATCAGAGTTTGGTTTGAGAATTAGAATGTTTTTTGAGTTATTTAAATATCTATCAGTTATGCCATATTGAATTATATAGTTAAATATTTTTATAAAATTTTAGAAACAGGCTCAGAGAATTTTTTGTAAAATTCCACCCTATATCCATCTGGGCCAGGGGATTTACCTACTTTGAGTTTATTAATCGCAATTTTTGCTTCTTTTAAATGGCAGGGTGATCCTAAGGAGTTCTTCTGAAAGTCACTAAGCTGTGGAAATTTTAGCATATGCATAAACTCCTCAAATGTGTCCCTAGAGTGAGAATTTGGGAGATTATATAGGTTTTGGTAGATATCCTCAAATGTGTTTATAATGTCTTGATCTTTATGCTTTAGTAATCCTTTACATTTGATTTCTTTAATCCTGGCGGGTCCATTTTTGATATTGATTAACCTGGCAAGAATTTTAGAGGGAATTTGTGCCCATTCTGAGTAATGGTAGAGTGAACTTATCTCTACAAGTGAGAGTTTTTTTAGATAGAGGTTGCACAATTGTTTTTGCAAAGCGGACATTGTTTCTTCCAAAGCCTTTGAGTAATTATGCTGAAGCTCTATTTCAATATCCTTAATTTGAGCCTCCAGTTTGGATTTAAGATTATATTTTTTCTTATACCATAAGGATTTCTGGATAATGAGACCTCTTATGACCAATTTAGCAGCAGCCCATTGCACATCATAGGGAATTTGAGTAGACATAAGTTTGTTGTCAAGTTGGGCAAGGACAACACTTATTTCCTGTATTACTTCTTCTATTTGAATAATGTTAGAATTTAAGGTTCAATTGTTGAAGTAAAAAGATGTTAAGTTAGAAATCGGGATGTCAATGCAGATATTGATTTTGGAATGGCTAGATACAGATCTTGGAGAGACCTTATACTTTAGTCTATAGGAGGTGGAAGTTTGGGAAATTAGAAAGGCGTCAATTCTTGACCAGGTTTTTTGTCTAGCTGAAAAGAAGGTGAATCTAGGGACTGAATTATCATGCTGAAATTTTAAATAAGGGTCTATTAAATCAAAGGTGTTTTGTAATTCTTCTAGTGCTAAAGTAGTATGTTGATATTGCCTATTCTCTTTATGTGACCTACCTTTGTCTGGGCTGAGCAAAGTGTTCCAATCCCCTCCTATGATGCATGGATGATTCTGATAATTTGCTAGGATATTAAATATGTTGTAAATAAAAAGATGCTGGTTTGAACAGCAACTATATACATTTATAAAGAGTAAAGATTTATTTAGGATATGGTAATTACTGGTAAATAGACACCATCTTCCATTAGGATAATTTTTGGTGGAGGTGATCTCTCCTTGATAAGATTTATTAACTATAATTGCTACTCCCCTAGATGATGGGTTATAACCCGCAGCAATTATTTGCTTCACCCAATTCCTATTTTTATCATTATTCCAAAGCTTGTTAGTCATATGCATCTCTTGTAAAAATGTTATATTACATTTATTTTGGAATGTGAGGTCCATAATTAGGTAACAACTTTATATTCCATGAATCTATTTTAATCATTATCACAATCTAGATTTGTTTTTAAAAGTGTTGGTTAGCTGAGACATGTAAGACTGTGTTTGCATACTTAAAGCTGTAAAATTAGGAGATAGTTTAAGTGAGGTGACTTCTAAACTCTTAAAACCTATATAGGTGCCTAACCACCCATCCCTCTGTAAAGATATGTATATACTTATTGCATTACAGGAAGTAGTTAAATTTAGACCTGGGGTGAAAGACGTGTGAAGCAGAAGGATAATAAAACTACCTAGCTTGTTCCAAACGTAGACAAACATCAGCAATACACTGTGCTTAGCTCCTCCTAATTATTAATGATTAAAAGAAAGTTGTATCTAACCTCGTACCTTAACAACAGCAATAACAACATGAATATCTTGCTGAAGGAAGGCAAACAGAGGGACCATTTGTAATACCAGCAGTTAAAACATGCATAACTTGATGACAATAATAAAAATGTCATAATTAAGCCAAAAACCTCTAGTAGAAGAGGTGTAACAGAGCAACCACAGAACTTTACAAAACATTACAAAAGGCATTCCTACTAAAAGTATTATTGATTAACTCTAAATAACAAACCCACGTACCACTAAAGAAAATACGGGTTATACCTTTAAAAACTAAGCCAGGTACCCTCTAATAAAAAAAAAAATGCAACAATTTCTTTAAATTAATAATTTCTGTCTATATACCGACATGCGAGAAACAGCTTGCCATTAAGCTAATTAGGAATATTCAGCATCAGAGATTTATTCAAAAATAAACTGACTAGATAATTTACAGTATAACAAAGGTCAATGACGTTACCCCAACCCTGCAAATGTATTAAGCTGGAAAGGGTGTTAACTCCAAGTAATCTTTTTATATACAGCATTATATGACTTTCCTTAAATCACTTTAGCAAGTAATGATGCAGCAACAAAAAAGGAAACCTTGCAGAAGGCTTTTTAAGTGTCCAGTGAGACCACTGGGGTAGCAAAAGTCAGGGGGTATTAACTGGTATGGTAAATCAAGTACAGAAGAAGCAGAACCAGTCTTATTAAAGTTATCAAACAAGCAGAAGATTTTAGTGCAAGATATTACAGTTTAAACTGCTTGTGCATTTCTAAACTGAAGTGCTCTTAGTTGTTGCAAAAAGGCTGAGACAGCAATTAGCTGTGAGGAATCTTTTGTCATTCGGTTTGTGTGCGCGAGGCCAAGATTGAATTGTTTTGTTTTCCTCTCTGACAGCTTGAAGTTTGATTGTATATCAAAAAAAAAAAGAAAGAGAAAAAAAAAAGTCCTGCACTTCAGAACGCTAGCGTTTGCATTTCCGACGTATTTTTATCAATTTACTGTTCCCAGTGAGGCATTGGGGTAGGAAGTGACTTAGAAATGGTGTCATTAAGAAGATGAGGTTATAGTTCAGCACTTCCTCATACATCGGGAACCCTTCTAGGAAATAGAATGCTGAGATGCTAATAGCTACAGGATTTTACATTCAATAAACTTATTCTATTAAAATAATGAGATGAAGGCAGTTACATGAAGAAAACATCAAGAAGTGCTCTTCAGTTGTTTATCGACTTACACAGTGAGTTGAATCATGTAGGATTATAACTGAAAATACGCATGAAAATGGATTTTGCCTCCTCGGGGATTTCTATTGAGAATTTAGTATCCTTGTGATGAAAGATTAAAGTTGCAGGGTATTTCATCTGAAAACGGATTTTGTTTTCCACTAAGTAAGCACAGTATATAGTGAGGTTCTGACGTTTTTGCTTAATTTCTAATGGAAGGTCTTGCAGAATAGTAATTTTATGGCCTCTCCAGGAAGTGGTCTTTTTTGCCTTGAAGGCCGCAAGTATGGTTTGGACATGTGCTGAATTTAGGAGTTTAGCATACATTTGTCTTGGAGTTTCAGCTACTTGAGAACATCTGAGAGATATTTAAGCTCTTTCTATGGTTATTTCATTAAGGAGATCTTTGTTATCAAGGAGTCTGTTTAAGACCTCTTTGATTATTGTAGTGATTTGAGCATTTTTGAAGGACTCAAGGATTATTCTCACTATAATGTTGTTATGTCAGCTTCTAGCTTCGAGATCTAGCATTTTTTGATGTAGGTCTTTGATAGTATTATTGTTAGCCTGCAAATTTTGTTTTAATTCTTTTATTTTAATTTCGTTGTCCATAAACTCAAAAATATTTCCAATCCCACAAACACTTTTACTGTTACACGGGGACATCGACCCCAACCCTGGCCCCAATAATCCTCTCAGCCACACCCTTTCAAACCAAACTGCTAACAACTTCAGTTCACCTTTCTCTTCTAACTCCCTTTCTATAGCACACCTAAATATTCGTAGCATCAACAATAAAATCACACAACTCTATGCTTTAATTGACCTCTATGCATTTGATATCCTCTGTCTCACTGAAACATGGCTTAAACCAGGGACCAGAGACAACGAAATCACTCCTCCTGGCTATAGCACTTTAAGGCAAGATCGTCTTAACAAAAAGGGTGGGGGAGTGGCCTTACTATACAAATCCCAACTACAGGTGGCCTTAATTGACTCCCTGCCTCCCTCCCCTGCCAATGCTGAAATACTCTGTA
Source organism: Protopterus annectens (assembly GCF_019279795.1). Classification (NCBI taxonomy): domain Eukaryota; kingdom Metazoa; phylum Chordata; order Ceratodontiformes; family Protopteridae; genus Protopterus; species Protopterus annectens. The sequence goes on from NC_056743.1 coordinate 1,674,212,823, forward strand.
GCAAACTCCAAGTAAATAAGAGCAAAGCCATTTATATAATATGTTCCTATATCCCTCCAGGCAATAACTTAAACACACTTGAAAATATTCTTAGCTGGGTCTCCTGTAGCTTTCCTCAGGAAACCATAATCTTAGGAGACTTTAATATTGATTGGAACTCCTGCATCTCTCCCAAACCTACCTTTCACCTCAATCTCTTTAACTTTCAACAAACCATAAACTCCCCTACTAGAATTCACAAATCAACCAATAAACAAGCCATCCTGGACTGGATATTGATCAACAACAATCCCCTCTCATATAAAACCGGAATACTCCCAGACAATATCAGCGACCATCTCCTCACCTACATCACTAAACAAAAAAATAACAATCTCAAACAGGCTACTTATCGTACTGTACGTAACAAAAAAAACTTTAACCTGCCTACTTTCCTTAATGAACTCAAAGAATGTAACTGGTCAGCTCTAAAACACCTCCCACTTGATGAAGCAGTTACCCATTTCAATAACACTTTCCTACAAATTCTCCAGCATCATGCCCCCTCTCGCTTAATTAGAATAGGATCCATAGCTGCCCCTTGGCTTTCCAAAAAAAACAAACAAACAGTGCTAGCTAGGAATAAACTATGGACAAAATGGAGAACCACTAAAAACCCAACTGACCATCAAAACTTCAAACACCTTAGAAATACTACAAAAAAACTTACCTATCTTGATAAAAAAAATTATTACCTTCAATATCAACAAAACCAAAATCACAACCCCAAAAAATTCTGGTCAGGAATCAATAAACTGCTCCATCCAGGGAATACCAAAACACCTACACCAGCTATCTTAGCTCAGACCCCACCCAATATAATAGCCAATATATTCAACAACTTCTTCTCTGAAACAGTCGCCTCTCTAGCAAACACCATGACTCCCCTCCCTTCCCTTCAAAAGACCTCTCCTCAAAATAACACCCCCACTCTCAAATTTAGTACAGTCTCCACAACCCACATATGTAAGTTACTCTCTAAACTTAAACGATGCACCCCTTCAGCCGACAAACTACCAGCTGAATATCTGCAACTAGCAGCAGCAGAACTAGCTTACCCAGTCTCCATCTTAATTAACAGAACAATAACCGAATCTACTATTCCATCCTGCTGGAAAGTCTCCCATATCGTTCCTCTGCATAAAGGAGGTAACACTAATGAACTTTCTAATTTCCGGCCAATAGCCCTACTATCTCCACTATCTAAAATTATGGAACGTTGTATACACCATCAACTCTTACATCATATTTTGCAAAATAGCCTACTCGTAGACTCCCAACATGGTTTTAGGCCCTACCATAGTACTTCCACTGCCCTTCTCTCCTTCACAGACATGATCAACAAAAATCGCAATAACAACCTTTTCTCCTCTGCCTTATTCCTGGACCTCTCAAAAGCCTTTGATATGGTCAACCATCAACTTCTCCTAGATACTTTGAAATCTCTCTCACTTGACTCTTTGGCATTACAGTGGTTTGACTCTTATTTGAAAGATAGAAAACAAGCAGTCCTCTGGGACAGCCATATATCCTCTCAGCTCCAAGTCACTATCGGTGTCCCTCAAGGATCCATCTTAGGTCCCCTCCTCTTCACCATATTTATAAATAACCTGTCTACTTCACTCCCGACATCCACTTGTATTCAGTATGCTGATGATTCAACTCTCATCTGTTCTGCTTTATCTCCAGAAGAACTTCACTCTTCCACCCAAAAAGTCTTTTCGGCAGCAGAAAAATGGTTCCAACATATCTGTCTCCTCCTTAATCCCAAAAAAAACAAATTACTACTTTTCACCCCAACCCTTAAATCTGCCCCAATCTCCTTTTCCATTGTGTCTGGCAATGGCACTATCATTAAACCTGATTGTTCCACTAAACTACTAGGCGTTACTATAGACAATCAACTAAACTTTGACTGTCACATTGATCTAACCATCAAGGCTGTTAATAAAAAGATAGGTGCCCTCTATAGACTTAAGCCCTTTCTTACTGCAACCACCAGAGTGTCTCTTGCCCAAACTCATCTCATCTCTACACTATTGTATGCCTCTCCATCGTTTATCAACATTTCAAAAGCTAACCTTCAGAAACTTGCCACAGCCTACCATAGTATTGCCAGGTTTGCCACAGGTTCCCCATTCCGTACTCACCATTGTCTTAATCTCAAAAACCTTAACTGGCTTGAACTTCAAAATCTAATTCTCCTACATCAATTAGTCATCATTTATAAAATTCTCAATTACCCCTCTAATACACCCATACTTAATAACCTCATTGCCCCATACAAAAATCTTACTTCCCTTCACTCAGCCAGCAAACTTCTAGTAGCTACTCTCAAATCTCATAATAAAGCAGGTGACTCCTTATTTGCTAATGCTGTTGGCTCATACTGGAATAAACTTCCCATAGAACTGACCACTTTAGGCTCATCTCACCTTTTCAAAAAACAACTAAGAAACTATTTTCAATCCCACTGGCTATGCCCCTGCTCTAATCCTAACTGAGCTCAGCAAACAATCCCTCTCTACAGTCCTCTCCATTCACTTCTACTTGTCTCTATCATTACTTCTATCCCTCCAGTGTAGTGCACCTAGCAACCCACCTGCTTATTACTTTTCCTATACTATCTATTCTCCTATACTTGATATATCACTGCAACCTGTTCATCTCTCCTTTTATTTAACCTAGATGCTGATCACTTCTGTGCAAATCTCTATCCTAAAACTAGTGCCTCGGCACTACATGTTTTATCCTAATTTGTTATTGGTGTAAATACTTATAGACTCTTTATGTGTTACTATTTTCTCTCTTCTTCATTTTTTAGCAGTCCTACTCTTGCAATTATTATGGGATAATGATTCCTCACTACTGTTTAGTTCTTGTTAAACTGCCTCTGCATTGTTACTATACTACATGATAATGTTCCTTTATTTGCTTATATGTTTTGTATATTTTTTGTTTATTGTAAGTTACTAGTATATAGTGGAGCTTTTCTCCTCGGGCCTCTGCTGAAAATGGACATGTATCCAGCCAGACTAGCCCGGTCAACAAATGTAAAATAAAATAAATAAATAAAATAAATAAATTATTCTGTACTAGTCATAGCATTATTTGATCCAGATTGGATCCGAACAAGGCTAGTTTATGTGAGAATCCCTGGCTTTCAGTTTGCAAAGGTTGCAATGCCATTTTAAAGTCTTCAATTGTTAGAGCCTGATTTTGTTTCGATCTAAGGGCTGATTTCATGATATCCTGCTGTGGCTTAATAGTTTTTTGCCTTTTAGATGAGGTGTCCTTTTCTGGTGTAGTTATAAGAGACAATTTTGTTTTAGTGGTTACTGTTTTCATTTGGTCTGATTGGCTAGCCATTTCAGTTGCAAAAGGTAGTTGTTACACAATTTAGTTGAGTTTGCTTTTTCAAAGTTATACAGTTCTTCTCCTCTGTTGTTTCTTTTTTTGTTTAGGCCTCAGTGTCTGGAAGTATCCACACCATGTGGTTCAGGCTTCACTATCCAGTAAGTAAAGTTTGAGTGTAAAAATGATTTCCCTGCCAAAAATAGTAATAGAGATAGTTTAGATTTGTGTTCTTTTCTCAATCCTTGATCTTTTTAGGTGTTTTCTTTGTATGATGTGCCAGCAAAAGGTCAGATAAAAGTTAAGATTCAGGAGCAGCACAGCTAGTGTGCTTACAGGCTGTCCACCATTTTGGAATCTCAGCACCACCGGAGAAGTCTGATTTTAATAATGTCAGAGTGCACTTTATAGGGGATATCACCCAGATTGCAGGTAACGTATACTTTTATGAGACTTAGGTGCAAAGCCAGGATTTGTGATATGGTTGTGTGAACAAAATTTGCAAGAGTACTTATAAATACATCCTAGCAACCTATGTGAAATCAGCTGTTGTGAGTACATATTCTAGAAGAGAGACAGACACGTATCTATTTTTCAGGATGTTGTGTAGGTGAGACACACAAAAACTCACACTTGGGAAACATCAGTAGTTTTGAGTCCACATTAATACAGGTTACTGACAATATCAGTGAGATATGATCATGCATGACCAACATCCACTGCCACTATAAACCCATAACAAATGTAACAATGCAGTTAGGCTATGTAATTCTGAAGTCTGTTTGACAATAAACCAAGTACTGATATATCATTTGTAAGTGCATTGCTACAGGGCACACATGAATATCAGAAAGTATGTGTTCAGTCAAGCATACATCTGACTGTCTTTCTATTTTGCTTATGAATGCATTTCCATGTATTGGAAGATTAGAGCCCAGTAACCAGAGTTAGACATGCTATATATCTCTTCACAAAGCACACTGCTGAGAAACTGATTTACAAGGATGATGGCAAAGTATTAGTGCATGTGTGATTTGAATTTCAGGAATTCAGCTTGGACTTGTGAAGTAGCAGTGTCCACTGGTGCTCGTTACCAATCTGTGCAAAAATAGGGAAATACAGTAACTGACCTGACTGGGGTTAACAGCAAAATACAGCTGTGTGTTGTTAATGTTTCATGTATCAGGCTAGCAAGATATGTTATGGGATAAATTTCTGGCAAATAGCATGATGTGCATGCTTGAGTCTATCTTTGAAATGTTGGGACCAACGTTTTATTACATAAATAAGTGTTAGCCTTGCCTTTTCACATTTGTGCGCCATTAAGCGCTGAACAAATGTGGTTCTCTGCTTAAGGAAAAAAGTAAAAAAATTGATGTAGTACACCTTCCTTCGCACAAACAGGCTCAACGGTGATATGTAGCCATCAGCACTCTGGACAGTACTGAGTGTTAAAATACACCTGCTGCCTAGCTTTCCCTGCGGCAGTGAGCTCCATGTCAGACAACAAATGAGTGATTGTTCAAATTCAGATGAATGTCTTTCATACAAATGGTGTCAAGTTTTCATTACGTAAGTAAAAGTGATCAGTAGTGCAAAAGTGACTATCAATGAGTGCACTAAAGTATGTGTCTTTTCCAAATTGTATCAGTAATGCCTACCTCAATTCACTTTTACAACAAGTAGCTGTTTTGCAGGCCTCACTACAAATCACAAGTTAATTGTGTGTACATCTTGCTACAAATGCCAAGGGGTGGTGCATCTACAGAGATGTGCTAACTATTTGTGTGGGGTCAGATATCCTGAAAATTGTGTCCAATATGCTTCTTTGCAGTAAGGACAGTTTCCACGTCATATCAGATGAACATTTCATCTATCATCCTACTAAAGATGTGACAGTATATTCTGATTAGTAGAAGAGATTATAAAAGACACAGGGCTGTAGAGAATGTGGGAGGCACATTCATGAGCATCCTAATGGTGTGTTGGTCTATCCTGCTCAGGAGTATGAATGGCATGAGATAAAGATTAAGGAGATATAGAGTGCCAATAATTAATACATCCATATACGACTGTTTGAGGAAGATGTGGGGCATCTGAAATATAATGGTTCTATGTTGGAAACTAATAATTGACAGTTATATCAATTGTAACCCACCTCACAGTTTACTTGATAGACAGACATGTCATACTTATGTAGGAGAAGGGGCAGACAGATGGATAGGCTACAGATACACAGGAAAGAGATCTCTGAAAATGAAAATAGTCCTTAAGAGCATCCTCTCCTGCTGGGTTATAAGCCTCGACAAGATGCAAACTTATAGGTATACATCTGATTATCACCTTAATATGACTCAAAGGGAATTTTACAGCAGATTTTGAAACCTTGCACACTACATGAACACTGATAACCTATTGAAACAAGGAAACATGTTGGTTTTATCCATCAGCAGATTCATGACATTATGCAGAAACCATGAAATGACCTTGAGATTGTCCTCTGCATGTGTGTGAAGTCTGGCATTGTGCACCAATGCTAAGTGGCAGTGAATGGCTACTCCACCTCTGTCTATGAATACTTATTTGGACCTACATGAGTCAATCAAATTATAACCAAACACTCTAGTCACGGGCAATTTTAACTAACCATCCACTGACTGGGAAACACATATGAGTGCTAACATGCACAGACAAAGGTTCCTGGACTTTGTTAACAATAATGACCTGGAACAAATAGTATGCAACCTCAAAAAGGGCTCAGATATTCTCGATCTGGTCCTTACCAACATGGGTGACATTTGCACCATGACAAGTAGAGGACCCTCACTGGTTAAATCTGATCACAAATCAGTCACATTTGAAGCAGCTATAACACCTGAACCCCTCTTAGGTGAAATTGGGCAAAAGGAAATTCACCAAAGCTAATTATACCATCAAAAGGGATGGCATAAATAATTTCCAAGCTCCTGTTCCCACAGATGGCATTGACAACTATACTAAGGTATACACAAATGCCCTGTACAAACACTTACACAAATGTACTGACACAGCTATACCGAATAGGATCAAAGCAAGATCCTCAAGAAAAAAACAAGCCTCCCTGGTGGAACTCCAGCATTAATAAGTTATACAACAAGAGGAAGACGTTGCTGTCTGAAAATAAAAAAAATAGTGGTCCCAGCACTGGAAGAACACCCTCCTCTGCTTGAACAAAGAAATAAGACAACTTGTAAAATCCTCTAAGGTGAACTTTGAAAAAAAATTAGCAACTATAGCTAAGGATAACCATAAGGCATTCTTCAGCTATATCAGTAACCTTAAAGGTAGGACTCAGACATGTATTGAACTATCTGTGGATGGTGTCACACACACTGATCCTACGAAAATAGCTAACCTATTAGCTGGCAGGTTTGGTGAAAATTTCAACCCCCCATCCCCTCCAAACATTCCACAAAATATTCCCCCTACATCTCCCCCACCTTGCATCTCCAAAGAGCAAGTCATTAATACTCTCTTCTAGACCAAAAACACAGCCTCTATGGGACTGGATGGCATCCCAAGTTGTGTTTTAAATGGTCTAAAATATGGGTTAGCAACTCCATTAGGTACACTCTTCAACCACAGCCTGAGTACTGGTTTTGCCCCTGCTGAATGGAAAACAGCATAAAGAGGTACAGCAACAGACCCTGAGAAAAACAGACCCATAAGCTTAACCAGCCTTATCTATAAGGCCATGGAACGAATCATCATGGACCTGATAAATAAGGATATAGGTGATCTCCAAACCCTTGATCTGACACAGTTTGGTTTTGTCAAAGGCAGGTCATGCCTGTTAAACTTGGTGGACTTCTTTCAAAACATCATCAGAGGCATAGACAAAGGCAAATCTGTGCATACAGCTTATCTTGACTTAGTCAAGTCCTAAGGAACAATACCACATTTGGGCATCATTGATAAACCCTCTTAGCTGAACATCAACCATTATGTTATCAAACTGGCTCACCGACAGATCACACTCAGTAAAAGTTGTGGACTTCATCTCAACCAGCAGACCTGTCACCAGTGGGGTTCCACAGGGGTCAGTGCTGGGCCCCCTATTATTTGGAATATACTTCTCAGAAGTTCAGGCCAAAATGGAGGAGCTGCTGACTAATTTTCCTGATGACTGCAAATAGGTGCAAATACTGAATCCCTAAACAATGTCAATATACTTCAAGAGCGACTTACACAAACCAATGATGGATCCCATGGACTCAAACCCATTGCTAAAAAAATGCATTATCATCCCCTTCAGTAAAAATGATATTCTTGCAGATTATCATATAAATAATAATACCCTAAGTAACAACTCAATAATGAGAGACTTGGGGATGCAAGTGGTCTGTAGCCTAAACCTTGACCATCATGTGTCTACTGTGGTAAGGAAGGCATTCTACTTCGCACACCTCATTAGCAAAGGCATTGTCACAACAGGTAATGAGGTCATCACATCCCTGTACTCAGCCCTCATCAGGCCAGTAATTGAGTACAATGCTCACTTTGGTATATACCTTATCAGTCACCTGCAGCAACATGAGAGACCTCAGAGATTTCTAACCAAGAGAATTCAGGGTCTCCAGCCGTGACAGCTCCAAATAAAGGTTGCATCCAGTAGAGGAAGCATGCAAATGGCCAAATATACGGTCATTGGCAATGTTACCCGATGCAAAATGAAAAAAAAGTAATTTTTTTTTCGATTTTCCATGTTTAAGCGTAGCGTAGCGTCACGCAAATGGGCTGCACTCTAAAAACCAGAAAAATAAAAATTAAAACCCACAAATGTGGATTTTATGGGGATTTGTATTGTACAATGCAAGGCAATGGCAGGCTGAAGACAACATGGCTACCGAGTAGGGGTTGCTAAGGGGGGAACCCAGTCTAAGAGATGTAATCAAGCATTAGTAGGCAATCCTATGCAAATGAGGGTAAGGATAGTGAATCCCAAGTCTACATAGCAAATGAGCACAGTCAGTGGAGTGTAAGACTAGGATAAGGGGAGTAACAGATTAGGATATAGGTGACATCAGGAGGGGGTATGTATGAAAGAAGATAATCTCATTGGAGCAGAGTGTCATGTGTTAGCTGTCAGTTGCTCATCACTGGAAGAGGTGTGTCATCAAGTATCCTAGCTAAAGTCAAGAATTAGAAGGTGCACACTGTGGGTATCACCAAAGTTTCTTGTAAAAATGCTTGCAACGTGTATGCGAGCGTGTGCGCGCCTGTAAACCCGAGTAAGACAGAGTGTGTGCGTGGAAGTGTGAGTGCGCTTGTTTAAGCCAGAGTAAACATTTATAAGGCAGTTTAAAGTCTTGTAAGTGCCTCTGCACTCGTGTGCATGCGTTTAGGCAGGAATTAGCTAGTGTAAGTCTGTCTAAGCCTGTGTGCGTGCATGGTAGCACTTGTACGCGCATCTGCGCTAGTGTGCGTGGCGCTGCCACCTGAGGAAATGGAAAGGGAAAAGGAAAACACAACAAACAGTAGGAAGTTAACCAGGGAGAGTCAGCAGAGTTAGCAGGTGGAAATAATCAGAATCAGGCAATTACACAGGCAGTAAACCAGCCCAGCCCAGCCCAGCACTTAAAACTCTGCAAACAACTTTTCAGCATGTATTGCTCAGAGACACTGCAGCACTGCAGTAAGCTAAGAGAAGTGAATACTGAAAATGCTTAACTGAGACAAAGAAATGTTAGGGGCTGCCATTGCTGTCATAAACTGACATATGCAACATGCTGAGGGTGGTGACAATGGGAATGCTGCCAACCAACCCCCAGTGAGGAGACGGAGAAGAGTGTACAGGCCCAGGGTAACCTACCAGGGGCTACATGAGCTGGAGATAGTGGAGCACTATAGAGTGGACAGAGACCTCATGCAGCAAATTGTTGAGCTGTGCAGGCCAAGCCTCACACACAGAACCAACAGAGGGAAACCCATTCTAGTGGAAACCAAGGTATGTGTTGGCCTACGAATACTAGCAACAGATACCTTCCAGAGACCAACTGGTGATATGATGGGGATATCACAGGCATCAGCATCCAGGGTACTGCACCAGTTTCTGGATGCCATGTCAGCACATGTCGGTGATCATGTATATTTCCCCAATTCCCGTGAGGTATTGGCCAGCAATATGCGTCTCTTCCAGCAAATAGCAGAATACCCTGAGGTAGTGGGTGCAATAGACTGCACACACATATGCATCAAAGCACCAGCCGGTGAGCAGGGTAGGGTCTACTTCAACCACAAGGGCTTCCCCTCCATCAACTCCCAGGTCATGTGTGATGCCCAGGCATAATACTGAATGTGTGTGCTGGCTGCCCTGGAAGCTACCATGATTCCCATATCTGGCATCTGACGCAGCTGTACCAGACATTTGCCAATGGGGACATCCCACATAGTCACCTAGTGGGGGATGCTGGCTATGCACTGGAGCCGTGGCTGATGACACCCATCAGAAACGCACACACACCTGAACAGGAACGCCATAATGAGGCACACGCACAAACACGAAATGTAATTGAGTGTGTGTTTAGGCTGCTCAAGTCACAGTTCCGGTGCCTGGACACATCTGGTGGAGTCTTGCAGTACACTCCAACTACATGTACCCAAATTGTCATGGTATGTGCTATGCTACCTAATATGATCCTGTGAAAACAGCTGCAGCAGGACCAGCATAGGCCTGGCCCAAACAGCTCCCCACCATTGCCAAGGTCATCACAGGCAGAGCATGACTCGGAGGAGGAACAACCTGAGCCTGCCCCAGTAGGCAGAAGGAGGCATGCCCAGTATGCTTTGGCCTTGGCAAAGAGGCAACACATAGCACATACACTGGCTCAGTAGGAACCCTGGAAATTATACCTCTCTCTGACCCACACATATAGTAAAAGGGATGCCTAAGTTGACACTAAATGCTTCAAACATGTTCAGGGAGTGTAGTATGTGCATCCGACATAGGCAACCCTGCAGCACAACCTGAGGCATGATTGCCATGTGTCAAGCAATTTAAGGTAGTGCTAAACAGCATTTACCACCATGTAGTATATGCAAACAGAATACACACACCAACTAGTACAACTGTGATCAGTGTCGATTAATATTGGGCAATGTCCAGCAAAGTTGGTGAATATACAGAAATGTCAGACAAGCCTGGTCTAAGTAGGGCATAGCAGAATAAAAGCCAACATGCTCATATTTGCTTAACTGGCCCTTAAGCAGTCTGGTCTGCTCAGTATGGAAATATAAAGCAGTGATGGGCCTCGAACCCAGGATACTGTGCATCATAGTTAAAGTACTGAACCACTAAACCATGACAGCATCGCACTGTTCAGCCAGTATGAAGGAATGTTGATAAGTTTATGCAAAGTATCTCATGGAAACCCTGCAGGCACAGCATAATCCCTGTTGAGTTATGACACAAAGGTGAGTCCTGCAGTAAGAACAAAACTTGACTTCCAACACACACAGTATAAATGTTAATATTGGTCATGTTCACACACATCCACAAATGTAGTGGACTTCAGATTGCAACATACTGAAAGGTCACACTGGGCATGCTCACACACTTGGATAAATGAGACATATGTCAGGCAACAAAAACATGGAAAGCCTGAACTGGGCATGCTCACACACTTAGGCCATGTCTGACTACAGCAGTGGGCCACACATCTGGCAGTTGCATGTGTTAACCCAGGAACCTCTCATTATCCAGCAATCCACCCTGTGCACACAGTTACATGACAACAGACACTTATATAATATACTGGAACCCTGTCATGATCAAACATGTTCCACAGATACCTAAGCTGTTCATAGAAACTGGGAAAGCAAAGACGATAAAGACCTGCAAACAGTATCAGCAGTAAATATTGTGCATCCCGAGCAGAAGCATAGGTTCAGAGGTCGATAGTAGGCTATCTGCCCTAGGGTATGTACAAGCCTAGCCAGAGTGTGTTTGGCTTTTGCAGCCCTGTCAAAGTACTACACTGTGCCAGTGAATAGTAGGTCACACAAGATAGCCCATGTACATTTAGGCTACTGTGCCTCTGTCTATCAGGGACACAGAAAAGATCCCAGGGGTGAATTTGCAATTTCCCATCCATGTCTCCAGATTTGGCTTGAAGAGGGTCAGCGAGGGGCTATGCTAATATGAAATGGGATTCTATTCCAGAGTGAGGGGAGCCTCTGGGAAATGAATCTGTCCCTCCAGCATGTCCTTTTTATTCCTGTGCTGAGGTTTAAGTCCCTGGAGTGTGTATCTCTAAGGGACTTGGATTTTTGAGGTGGAGCATGTCCATTAATTCGGGCTTTGACATGGCTTTGTATGTCAGGCATAGATTGCCTCTGAGTAGGTGATAAGCAACTGAGTAGAGCTGGAGTTTCCTTAGTTGAGCTGCATATGACATCTGTTTGTAGCCCATGACCCTCTTGGAGAGGTACTTTTGGGTCTCTCCAGGTGCTGCAGGTGTCGGGTAAGGTACATCCCAAAAGGGCCATTGTATTCAAGTACGGTGCTGATGACTGACGAGTAGAGGGGCACAATGACCTCACTTGATGTAGATGCGAACCCGTTCGTGATAAGGTGGCATATATAGAAGGTGTTTGTAACCACTTTGGCAATGTGATTATCAAAGGAGAGATTACTATCTACATTAGTCCACAAATTTCAAGTTACTACTTCTGTACTTAATGGATTACCACTTATGTGGTAATTTGTGTGCACCTTGTTTTTCACAAAAGGGATGACTATGCACTTTTTAGCATGTAGCTCGAGCTTGTGGCTCTGGCAGCAAACATCCATCTCTGTGAGACCCTTCTGGAGGATGCTTGTGTTAGCTGGAGAGTCGATTATGGCCCCCAGTTTGCATTCATCTGTGAACCTTGTCAGCCATAATGCCTCCGTGTTAGCCTGAACCTCAGAGAAGTATATACTGAACCAGAGAGGTCCTAGAACTGAGCCCTGTGGGATGCCACTTGTAACTGGTTTGTATTTGGACATGGCACCTGCGATTCTGACAATGTGGGTTCTATTCCTGAGCCAGTTTTCAACCCATCTTGTGATATAGGGGTTGATATTTAAGCTGTTAAGCTTATGTATGATATCCGAGTGGGGTATTGTGTTGAACGTTTTTGCGAGGTCCAGGTAGGCTGTGTGGACTACCTTGCCCTCATCCATAGCTTTGGTAACTGTTTCAAAGAAATCAACTAGGTTTAAGAGGCAAGATCTGCCCTTAACAAAGCCAAATTGGGTAGGGTCCAGTGTCTGGAGGCTCCCAATGTCTTTGTTTATGTGTTCCATGATAATACGCTCCATAGCTGTACAGACCAGACTAGTCAGGCTTATGGGGCGATAGGTCCCAGGGTCTGTTGTGGCACCACCTTTGTGGAATGCAACCACTGTAGCTGCATGCCATTATTCGGGTACATATCCTGTAGTAAGGCTAAGTTTGAACAGTGACTTAATGTGAGGGTTCAGTTCTTCTTGGAGCTTGTGTAAGACACAGCCTGGGATATCGTCCGGTCCTATAGCCGCTGTGTTCTCTGCTTTGGCAAGGGCAGCTTTCACCTGTGCATCTGTGATGTTAGGGAGGTTACATTCAGTTGGGATAGGCATTTGTTCCTTTGTGGTTGAAGGGGGGGAGAGTTTTGTGCTGAATCTGTCTGCCAGGAAGTTGTCTGTCTGTAGTTTCGGTATATTTTGTACCGTTATGCAACAATTCAGAGCATATCTGGGAGTTTCCACCCATATTATGGACATAACTAAAGAAGGACTTGTGATTATCTTTAATGTCTAGGACAATTTCCCTTTGGAAACAGGCCTTTGATGATTTTATGAGGTATTGAAGTTTCTTGCTAATACTGATCAGAGATGGCTTCCATTTTTGTGATTTTGCTCTGTCATGTAGTAGCTTCCTCCTTCTGTTGTATAGCTTATTTATGGCTGGGGTCTACCAAACAGGTCTCCTGTTTTTGGAGGAGTGAGGTTCATTTTATTTGGGATAGCACGATCCATGCATTCCTGCAGGTGCTCATAGAATGCATTTGTAAAGGATTATGTGGATTGGCCTGTTATCCTCTGGCCTGTGGGCTTTGAAGGATTCCACCTCAGTCTTGAGAAGTACAAAGATGGCGTTTGAGAAATTCTATACAGTGATTTTCTTGGCTGGGGGTGGGGATGGGATGTGGATGTCCATGGAAATTTGTTAATGGTCTGATCTTACCAATGAGGGGTTTACCTCTGGTGTGGAACATAGAGTCCCCATGTTGGTGATGACCAGGTCCAATATGTTGTTCCCTCTTGTGGGAGTGGTGACCAGTTGTTCCATCGCATTACAGTTTATAACTTCAAGGAACCATTGGGTGACTGTGTTTGGGCATGAGTAGTTGTTGCAGTCAATGTTTGGGTAGTTGAAGTCACCCAATAACATAGTTGTAGGAGAGACCTTGATATTCTCCAGTGTTCTCAGGAATGCCAAGTGGGGTTCCTGTAATAGGGAGGGTATTCTGTAGCAGGCTACAAACTGAAAGGCAGTTTGGCCCGCAGTTAGTTGCACATGGATGGTTTCTGATGCTTCGTGCAGTGCCACTAACATGGAGGTGTAGGTATCTTTGATGAATATAGATACTACCCCTCCTTTTGTGCTTTGGTCCGTGTTTTGTGTGTGAAACACATGGTATGAGTTATAACCTGGTAGTGCTGGGGTGCTCTCAGGAGCCTTGAACCAGGTTTCTGTTACTGCACAGACATCGATATTCTCCATACTGAGGAGAGCCTCAAGTGCGTGCATCTTGAGGTGTAGACGTTTGGCATTGAGTAGCATTACCTCTAGATTTTGTATCCTTGGGTTGTCAATGGAGGTGTGTATGTCCTTTGAGCCTTGCCTAAAAAATGCACTATGGGGGTGGCAAGAGGCATGGCCAGTATACGAAAGCCTAAGTGTGACAGGTGCAAGCCATCCCTAGCAAAGCAACGTGGCTTGTCAGGCATGCCATCCCAGGCTGACAGACACTGGATCCCCATTGAATGACACCAATACTTTAGACAATTGTTTAAACTGATCATTTTGTCTGTATACTCTGGCATCATTCTTGGTGAGGGCAAGATGCTACCCAAGGTCAGGGTCATACCAGCCTGGGATACATGATCAGAGAGCCGCTCTATGTCTCATGTCTTGTAGTCCAGGGAGGTACATCTCATGTCATTCACACCTGCATGGACAATGACAGAGTCATACTTGTACCTGCTTTGGAGTGACCTGAGTGCTTGTGTTATGTGTTGGATCCTGCCACCTGACAGGCAGCTTACAGTGACCATCTCCTTGTTCAATCAGTTGAGCGGGACGTCAGTGTGCTGGACAATAGAGTCCCCTATAACAACTGTATTTGGTGTGTTGTTTGGCCTTAAGGGCTGTGACTGTAAGGCACACTGATTTTGTGAGATATGTGATTCATGGGTATTATTGAGGGGTGGCTGTTGCTTGGGTATCTGTGGCCAGTACAGTTGCTACAGGTGTTGGGTAAGGTACACCCCAAAGGTGGCATTGTAACCAAGCACGGTTGTTATTAGTATAGGGGCACAATGACATCACTCGATCTAGATGTGAACCCATATGGGATAAGGTTGCTTATATAGAAGGTCTGTCCAACCACTGTGGCAACGTGAATGTCAAAGGTGACAGTACGAACAAGTCATGTCCCCAATCACCTAACAACACCTACCATATGTAATGGAGTACTACCTATGTGTTAATGTGTGGGCAAGTTGTTATTCCCAAAGGGGGTGACTATGCAACTAATGGCATTTAGCTGTAGGCCATGGCTCAAGCACCAGTCATCCATCTCTGAGAGACCCTGTTGGAGTATGCATGTGGCAGCTGGAGAGGTGATCATGGCACGCAGTTTGCAGTCAAGTGTGAACAAGGTCAGCCATATTCCCCCTGTGGTAGCCTATACATCAGACAAATATATACTGAACGAGAGAGGTCCCAGGACTGAGCCGTGTGGGATGCCACTTGTAACTGGTGTATAGTCAGACATGGCACCTGCAATTCTGACCATGTGGGTGCTATCCCTGATCCAGGTAGCAATCCATCATGTGAGATATGTGCCCATATCGATGCTGGTGAGCCAATGCATAATGGCCCAGTGGGATATTGTGTGGAAGGGTTTAGCAAGCTTCAGGTAGGCTGCGTGTACAACTGTCCCTATGTTGATGGACCTGTTAACTGTAAAAAGAATGCAAACATGTTCAAGAGGCAAGATCTGCCCACAACAATGCTGAAATGTGTAGGACACAGTGTCTGTAGTTTCCTGATATCTATGTGTAAGAGTCCCATGACAATACACTCCATAGCTTTGCATAACAGGATAGTTAGGCTTATAGGGCAATATTGTCTGTGTTCCATTCTGGCACCAACTATGTGGAGTGGGAACACTGTCGCTGTATGCCATTCCATGGGTACATATCCTGTAGTAACTCCAATATTGCACAGTGATGTAATGTGAGGGTTACGTCTGTCATGAAGCTCGTGTAAGATGCAGGCCGGGACACCAACTGGTCACATTGATGCTGCAATGTAAGCTTTGGGGAGGGCAGCACTCACCTGTTACTGTGTGGTGTCAGGGAGATTACACTCTGTTGGGATGGGTAGTTGCTCCCTAGGGGGGATGGGGGGAGACATCTGCACTGAACCTTTTTGCCAGGATGTTGGCTATGCCAGTGGGTTCAGGGTAAGTGTAGTCAGTATGCAGTAACTCACAGCATATCAGTGAGTGTCCACCCAGGTTCCTGACATAACAGACGAGGGCCTTGTGATAGTCCTACTTGTCTGGTGCAATTGTCCGTGAGAAGAAGACCTTAGATAAGTACATGAGTGATCATAGCTGTCTGCTGGTACAGATCACAGATGCTTTCCCCATCTGGGATTGTGCTCTATCATGTAGTAGCTTCCTCCTGACATTGTACAGCTCATTAATGGCTGGTGTCTACCAGACAGGTCCCCTGCCATTGGAGGAGGGTGTCTTGTTGTTATTTGGGGTAGCACAATCCATGCAGTCCACTAGGAGTCCATAGAATGTGTATGTAAAGGATTCAGCAGTTGGAGCTGTATTTCACACTGTCTCAAGGTCTCTGAAGGATACCACCTTGCTTTGGTGAAGTGAGACGTTGGCTCATCAGAAGTTCACCAAGATTACCAAGGATGGGTGCGTGGAGTGTATATGTATGCCCACTGAGATAGCTGTATGTTCCAACCTTACCAATGAGGGGTATATTGCTGCTGTGTAACATAGAGTCCCCATGTCGGTGAAGATCACGTCCAATATGTATTCCCCCTTGTGGCTGTGGTGACTGGTTGTGCCATAGCATATGAATGTACAAATTGTAGCGACTGTAGGGCAAGGTTGTTGCGGCTTGAGTAGTATCCCCAGTCAATATTCATGTATCTGATGTCACCCAATATAATGGTGTTCGTGGAGACCATCATATCCCCCACTGTTCCCAGGAAAGTCGAGTGTGGTTCCTGAGCATGGGAGGGTGGTCTGTAGTAGGCAACAAACTGAAAGGCAGTTTCGAACAATGGTAGTTGTATATGTATGGTCTGTGATTCTTAGTGCAGTGCCACTAACCCGGAGGTGTGTGTATCTGTGATGTATATGGATACACCCCCTAGTTGTGTTGTCCGTTTCAAGTCCTGTGTTCAGAAAGCATGGTATGAAACATAACCTGGTAGTGCTGGTGTGCATATGTGACCCCGAACCAGGCATCTGTTAGTGCACATATATTGCTATCCCACATACTGAGGGGAGTCCTGAGTGGCCGCAATATGAGGGTAACACATCTGGTGTTGAGCAACATTACCCTTAGTGTTATTTAACCTGTAATGTCTATGTAGGTGGGTTTGTCTTTTGAGCCCTGCTCAACAAATGCACTATAGTGGTAGCAAGAGCTTTAGCCAGCATTCAATGGTCCAAGGGTGACAGGTGCAAGCTGTCCATAGTGAAGCTATGTGGCATGTTGAGCATGTCACCACAGGCTGACAGACACTGTATCCCCTATGAATGACACCAATTTGTTAGCCAAGTCTTAAACGTGATATGTTTGTCTGTATACTGTGAAATCACACTTGGTGGATGTAAGATGCTAGACAAGGTCAGGGTCATACTGGCCTGGGCTACATCATGACACTGTTCCTCCATGTACCATGTCATGTGGTCCAGGGAGTAACATCTGAGGTTTTACGCACCAGTATGGACAATGATGGTGCCAGTCCTGTACTTGCTTTGTAGTGACCTGACTGCATGTGTTATGTGGCAGTTCCTGAAACACGACAGACAGCACAAAGGGACTATTCCCTTGTATGGGTTGGTGAGTGGTACGTCAGTGTGTCTGACAATAAGTTTCACCTATCACAACTGTATTATGTGTGTTGTGTAGCCCGAAGGCAAGTGACTGTGTGGCACCCTGACATTGTGAACTATGTGAGATGTGGGAATTGTAGTGGGGTAGCAGTTGTGTGTGTGCCTGATGTGGAGGTCTCTGCTGCTTAGGCAGAGTTCATTTACAGCATCTGAGTATGTGTATGTGTGATAATGTGGTTTGAGTGCTGTCGCCAGAGGATATGTGAGACTGATATGTGGTGTGTGTGGTTATCTTCACCACCTGATAGACTATGCCAGTCATGGGTTGAGAGAGTTCAGCACCCTGTATGTCTCTATAGGTGCATCTCACACATATATCTGGGTTTGTTGTGAGGAGGAGAGTCTTGTCTGTGTACATGAGGCAGACGTGACATTGTGTCTACATCACAATATTCACCAGCTGGACTGGAGAGTGCACACAAAGCCGACCCCTGGAAATGCCAGGATATCATCATGACATACTCTGTAGCCAGATGACAAAGGATCAGTATGGTGTTAAGTGCGTAAAGGAGTATATCAGGGATTAGTGCTCAGGTTTGTTGGTGTTCTGTAAAGAGTATCTGAGAAGGAGTCCAGACTGAATCATGACACCTCCGACAGCTATGTCATATATAGCAATGTACACACATATATATCATGAGTCAGGGCCAACTGTACCTGACTGACAATGCCGACATCCTGACAGACAGGCCCATATATACATACCCACCTCCCACCGATGATAGTCCATATCATCATACCAGGAGATATCACATGTAGAATGGATGAACAGCTAACCCAATGCTAAAAGCATGGCATCAAGTGGACTACATTGATTACCAATATGTGTCATGCATAAACTACAGAACAAACAGATCCTGCACCTGAACAGTCAGCTGAACCTCCCCCTCTACACAGGATGTGGAACCGTTGAATGTGTTACAGCAACATATGGCACTCCACACAAGTGTTGGTGCACAACACACCATGGGATGTACAGTCCAGTATGCCTATGAAGTATGATCTGCAAGCCATGGAGTCCATCATGGTTGAAGTCATAAACCAAGCTATTGGAAGCTGACATACACACAACCCTACTAACCGTGGTATGTTCATGTGCAGATCATGGTTCCCAAACATGCTAGACTGTTTGCAAGGCAGCCACACAGGGCATACATCACTGAACACAGCTACACATGTCTCACATACACTTTGAATAGCCCTTTATCAACATCCCAGACACATGTAGTTGCCACAAAACCAACAAGCTTGCATAAATATGTGTTGACATATGAAGGAATGTCGATGTGTCCACAGATAGATCACACAAGGTAAGGATTATGAGTTCCTGTTCCAGCTGTTGACACCTGACGACCCACATGGACCATTCCTGGAATGGCATAAAACAAAGTGTACACACATTATCATGTCCAGTCTGATGATGTCAGCACCCTAGAAATACAGACAGAGAAGGAAAGCCACGCAGTAAAGCAAATAGCGCGCTGTGCTAATATGTCTCTCTCTAGTACCATAACCTAGTTAGGTAGGGGTTTGAATCCTGCAAACGTTGACTGTGTGTTTGTGTGTGGGGGGTGTGTGCAATTCTCTATGAAAGGAGTGGCCTTTTTGAAGACTGGGAAAACACACTACAGATGTACATTCCTCTTTGGAAAGACTGATGATGTCAGCACCCTAGAAATACAGACGGAGAAAGGAAACCAGCCAATAAAGCAAATAGCGCACCGTGCTAATGCGTCTCTTTGTAGTATCATAATCTAGTTAGGTAGGGGTTTGAGTCCTGCAAACGCTGTGTTTGTGTGTGGGGGTTATGTGTGTGCAATTCTCTATGAAAGGAGTGGCCTTTTTGAAGACTGGGAAAACACACTACAGATGTACATTCCTCTTTGGAAAGACTGATGATGTCAGCACCCTAGAAATACAGACGGAGAAAGGAAACTACCCAATAAAGCAAATACCGCACTGGGCTAATGCGTCTCTCTCTAGTATCATAACCTAGTTAGGTAGGGGTTTAGAATCCTGCAAGTGCTGACTGCGTGTGTCACTCTTGGTCAATGCACTGTTGGTCTTGCTTTTACTATGTTATGGCATATTATGATTACAACAGTAAGTGCATTGCACACTTCACGTATATGTGTTGCAAATATATATGTGTACATGTTCCCTTAATCAGTACATAGGTGTGAAGCCAGCATACTACATGAATACATTTGTTGCCATTGACAGGTTGTGCCGCAGCTACTCAGATCATAGGTCACATATGTATCTATGTGACAGGCCCATCCACTGTCGTGATCCGTGGCCAAGGTCATCTGTGCTACACACACCCATGACAGTTACTTTACAGTAGTGTGAGTGAGGGTATATGCCTGGGGTATATGTCAGGCATGTTCATACACAACCATGACTGCCAATAATGGACAGTCTTTATAGGTGTACAACTGCCTTGTGTATATGCATCCAGGCTTCCAATGTGTCATGTGACACACCTTGGGACTCCACAATACCTATGGATATGTGGATACCAAGGGACACATGACATAACATGAGGCTGGATGTACACATTGGTACCCAACATACATGTTGAGGGCTACCACCAATGTGGTACTGACGGGATAGGAAGTATAGTGCATGTGGATGTCTATGCCATAGTCGGCTTACTGTTATACAGCATGTATCACATGACAGGCATCTGTCTGTATGATACCCTTGTGTAGGATATGTGTCCCATCCAGGGAATGGATTGTAGGCCACTGCATGCATTACCAGATGTGGATGGACACATCCCTAGTGTGTTTGCATGTACCGAAGGGGGCTATATGCCAAACAGGTGTGGACACAGGAATGGGCGGTGGTAATTACCACTGGTTAGTTTTATAGTGTAGCACCGGAAGGATACAACTGTTACTGAGTTCCTTATGACTGTGTGTCATTTGTCAGGACAACATCCAATGATTGATTATAGTCATGCTGTTGAGGTTATGTATACTACCAGACTGCAAATCATTGACAGATACTAACAGTATCACCCACAGCATGGTGTCTACCCATGTCATATACACATGTCTACCCATGTTAGTACATAACTGTAGTAGAATGCATACTGGCCATTGAAAGATACTGTGACATGTTCACTATGTGTACAACAGGGTATGCCACATGTCCCATGTGTCTACTATGCACGTACATACAGACAGTGCGCACCCATCATTTTCACAGATGTACACTTGCTAATCTGTACTGAACACATCACACACATACTGTCCACTCACTAACACATGCTGGCAACACATTACACGTCAGCCAAGTGGCACATGGGTGGACAATACATAGTCAGACCTAACAGTGGTGTAAAAAATGCAACATTGACAATCAGAGCTTTGATGAATAATGTCTGCTGAGATATACCTACAAGGATGTTATTACACTTTTCTGTTGACAACTTGCTAATATTGCTACACTGCTATAGTGTCACCCTGTGCATCAGCACCATGTTAGCCTGTTCCTCCATCAATGTTACAGATCTCAGGAGGCGACACAGGTATCATCATATGCACAGGGCATTTTGTTGTTTGCCAGAGCCTGACATTGACCCATCCAATCGACATGCCTGTGTGTGTGTGTGTGTGTGTGTGTGTGTGTGTGTGTGTGTGTGTGTGTGTGTGTGTGTGTGTGTGTGTGTGTGTGTGTGTGCGTGTGTGTGTGTGTGTGTGTGTGTGTGTGTGTATTTGAGGGACAACAGTACAGCATGGGCCAATGTTGATGTAATGTGTGTGTGTATGTGTGAGCCCTAGTTGTTTGATTAATGTGTGTGTGTCTGCATGCACACAGCTCCACCATGTGGCTGCCATATACAGTAGTTTGTAGGACAGCCACAGACTGTACCTGCTAGGCTGTACAGATTACTATCTCCGGCCACGGACACAGTACCTGTACCTGGCAGGGGTGCTATGGACAGTATCTGGTACCAACTGACTGGGTACTGTCCTCAGAGGCAGAGGTGGGACGACTGGACCCATGTCCCTGCTGGGAATGGCCAGAGCTACGTGCACGTGGTCTACTGGGATGGTCAATGGACAGGCCAGCCCCAACATTGCTGGGGCTGGTACTGCCACTACGGGAGTGGCTGTAACCCGAGTGCCATCCACGACCACTGCCAGCTGTTGCTGGCATGCGCCCGTGTCGACATTGCAACCGTCCCGCACGGTCCTGGCTCATGGATGACATATTGTGGAGGGCATCTATTGTCTCCCCCCAATGTCTATCAATGACCTCGGTGTAAGTCTGGATGGCACCGGCAAGGTCACGGATGCTGTCATTGATAGCGGTGTGATGTGCCCTCTGCGCCCTAATTCCCTGCCTGGTGTACCGTTCCATACGTGCCTGAGCCTGCATTACAGCCCGGAACATACTGGATGTCGTGAGACCAGTGAGGGCATGCCTGCCAGGGGTAATACGACCAGCGGTGCTCCCACGAGAACCCCTGGACCTCCGCCTATGTGGTACCATTCCAGGAATATGGCTATGGCTGCTGTGAGGGGATGCAAGTGCCATGGGTACCACACTCTCCTGGTCAGTGCCAACTGTATGCTGTCCCTCGCCTATGGCCATTGGTGGTGAGGGATGTATTGGCAGTATGAGTGTGCGCATAGATGGGGTTGAACGCTGTGTACTGTCGATTGGTGGACCAACGACAGACCCTGTCAAACCTCCCTGTGTCAAAATACATGTCTTATCATCAGCACTATTTGTGGCAGTGGCTTCAGGTTCCCTGCTGCATTAGGCCAGCCCTAACTCAGCACCTGTGAGAAGAAGACAGGAAACACACTTTACGGTCTACACATGAACACATGCACACATGCACACATGCACACATGCACACATGAACACATGCACACATGCACACATGCACGCATGAACAGTAATACACTCCTCACTACAGCACACACACACCAGCAATCCAACACATACTCTATAGTGGGTGAAGGTAGGTGTCAGTATCACAAGGTAAACAGTCACCACACACATGTCAGCATGCAGAATATGTGTTGCACAAGACCATACAGTGCTAGTAAAGATGCCCCAATGTAATGGCAGTATACATGGCTTTTTTGCAACTGTGTCATTGTTCAGTGATTGGCTACACCCTGGAACACAATTTGTACATGGACACAACCCAATGTGTGTTAAGTGACCTATACACCCACTAGCATTCCAGGACATATATGTGACACTTTGGATGGCAACTGCTGTGCATATTGTGTATACTGGCATATGTAAGCACACACACAAAACATGCTATGCATATTGTGTATAGGTGCATATGTTTGCACACACACAACATTGAGGTGCAAAGTAATGACTGCTATGAGTATAGCATGTTTTCATGTACTGCATATGATAAACGTGTTCTGCTGTGTACAGCTGTAGAAACTATGCATATCTAAGGTGCAGTACAGTGCTGCCACACTTGTGTCTGCTGCACTGTGCAGTGCATGTGCTTGAGGCAGCTACTGACTTTAATGTGATGATTAATGTCTCACAGCAAACATGGACAGCATGCATTATGCGTAGGTGTGTTGGCCTACACCTCACCTATGACATGCACATTTCATTACCATTATTAAAGTGTTAATACACTCACCAGCATGTACCGTCTGCCCTGCTGTCACACCAGAGGGACCTACAAGAATATGACACAGTTTATCAGTGGCCAAAACTGCGGCATTGCTGCCGTGAGTGAGTGTGCTAATCTACAGAGGAACAACAGTCAACAGTCACAGGTGTGGAGATACTATTCCAAATATCAGTATTGCACATGAGAGGCAGCACAACTGCTAAACACACAGTACACATCTCACATAAGCATATTCTAACAATACAGGTAACAGTAGTCTACAGCTAGGGCATATTACCTGCATGCTCCATGTCATCCTGCTGGGTAGTTCCGGCCTCCATGATGACACATGCATGATGTTGCTGCTGCTGTAGGTCAGAAGCCACCACGCTTAGGAGCAGCTCCTCCACTCTGGTGAGGGGGGATGTATGGGCGCCCCACCACCTGTGGCAAGCTGTTGCCTATGGATATCAGATGCACGCTGCCGGACATGTCTGATTAAATCACTGCAGTGATGGCGTACCTGCTCATATGTCCGGTTATACATGCCTATGTCATTTACCCGGAGAACAAGATCTTGCCACAGTGCAGTGCACTCATGCTGGTGCTGGCTGGCCCTGGAAGAAAACCATGCATAGTTCTGATACAGGCTGGCCTGTATGACCTCCTCCTCTGCAGCTGTATACACAGGATTGTGGTGATGAGCCATAACCCTGGAAGACAATTAAACAATATGTGTGAGCAAGTCATGTAGCACACTTAACATTATGAAGTACAGATATCACTTAACTGCCAGATATAGCATCTATCTGTCTATCAGAGGATACACACCTTCAATACCACTTATCAGTGCTCAGCCCACAACTGCCTGACAGTGGCTGCCGCACTCCATACAACAAACCAGTATACACCAGTACTTGACACACTGTATTGGATACAATGCACAACCTCACACTGGGGATATATATCAAGCTAATGCATGATGAATATTTTCATCCAATGCAATGAATGTAATGTACAGTTACAGTATTAACAGTAAACCACCCTTGTCTTTGATGCCATACCCCTACCTAACATATGTGCATGGTTGTTAATATAGCTGGCATACTGCTGTAACAGAGTATACATGTTGCTAGGTATACACACATACCCTGTAACACACATGTGATTGCAGCCATAGTACAGGCATCATTACACACACATTGGTCAAACATACAACACACAAATGTATGCCAACACAGATGAGCATTACCTGTGTACCTTATAGTACTGTGTGCCCCTACTTACAGATACCTATGCCTGAGGAATGTAATCTGTGCAGACTACAGGAAACACACAAGACGGTGATACCAGGGAATGTGAACATACACCATACTGTGGTGTTTAGGCCTACAGCTTCAGATAGTACAACAGTTCATATGTGAACTGGATTCACCAGCAGTACCACTTACTGAGCATACATGTACTGCTACAGCCTACAATGGGACACCACAGTTGTACACAAGGTACTACGTCACAACATATGCCATCCTACTATGCATGCTTCCCAATAACTGACACATCTTTCTCTGCCCTCACACCTAGGACACAAACTACCATGACAGACACAACCTCACGCTAAGCTTTCACACCTTTACAGACCTTGTACACAGTCAGTATCACACTCATTCCACCTCACATAGGTGGTATTGCACTGAGTACATGTGTGTGCGCATTGTGTCATAGGTAGGTACTACACTATTGGGCCTGGGCCTACAGCAGCCTAGCCATATGCCACCCTGCCATTTGACACACATGTACTGTGATTACACTTGCTCCTGTCAAATGGATACACAGAGGTGACTCATAGGGCATATTACCTATCTCCATAACATTCATCAGGGGTATGTATGACATCTACTAATGATGAGCCATGTTTATTAATGCTGAGTAGTTTAGTCCAGAGTATGGCATATTTGTGTATAGGAGCCTGTACCTCCAGCATGTGCTGTTCAGTGCGTTGACATGGATTAGGGCCCTAGGTCATGTAGCCTGGAGGGATTGTGAGGTGTTGTCATGGTGGTTGGCCGACTGCTATGGGTGTGACATACCTCTGTATGTCTGGCAGTGGTAACCTCTCTGTTTGATGTATGCAATGCACTCTAGCTGTGGTTTTGTGAGTCAGTCTGCATAGGGCATGTCTTTGGGGCAGTGTCACTCTTTGTTAGGTATGTCTGTGGCCTTTCCACTTGCTGTGGTTGTCATGTGAGGTACATACCACATGGGGCATTGTGAGGAGTAGGGGGTACACTGACCTATATTTCCCTAGATGGCACACCTTTTGTGATGACATGTACCACGTAGAGGGATTACAAGACTAGTGTGGATCTGTGATTATCAGAGGGGAGGCTACTGTACACCATGTCCCATGTTCCCTTCTGACACCTTCAGTGTTGGGCAGGCAACCACCTATCTGGTAGTTAGTGTGTAAAGTGTTTTGGAATGGGGTATGGTACTGCAGTATCAACACTGGTGTTCAGTCAATGCGTTGGTCACCAGGCACCTGTTGCAGCACGCCTGACCCGTGTCTCCCTCTCTCACTCTCTCTTCATATATATATATATATATATATATATATATATATATATATATATATATATATATATATATATATATATATATATATATATATATATATATATATATATATATATATATATATATATATATATATATATATATATATATATATATATATATATATATATATATATATATATATATATATATATATATATATATATATATATATATATATATAGATAAATATATATATATGCATACATCTCTCTCTCTCTCTCTCTATATATATATATATATATATACATATATATATATATATATATATATATATCTATATCTTTATCTCTCTCTCTCTCTCTCTATATATATATATATACATACCTATATATATCCAGATATATCTGTATATATCTATATATCTCTACATATATTTATATATCTATATATCTATATATCTACATATATCTATATATCTACATATCTATATATCTACATATCTATATATATGTATATATATATATATATATATATATATATATATATATATATATATATATATGTATATATATACGTATATATCTCACTCTCTCTCTCTCTCTCTATATATATATATATATATATATATATATACATATACATATATACAGGTATATATACACATGCTTGTAAACATCCATTGCTGTACATATACATGCACATATAGGCACATATACTGGCCACCTTTCATGTTGGGAATATGAATCATTAAACAGTTATGAGACATACAATTTTGTAAAAATATTGTACAGTGTTGTGTAGAATGCATTTTGCTGTCCTCAGGCCATATAGCTGTAGCAGGCCTCACTGTCTCAGTCCCACAGCATTTAACCACCACATGACATATACCTGCACTGCTTGCTGTTTTCAATGCCACACACTACAACCTACATAGATATGTGCATATAGCAACCTTCAACTACATATATATGTCTAGCCTTCATTAACAGTTGCAGTATGTACCTTGCCCTATGCACATCTGCATTTACATATAGATATGGACTGCGCACACATATGGAGGGTTCACAGTATGTACAGTACCCTTCATACACATCATTCGCATCCCACCAAATACATATCTGTTACATACCTTACCTTTGTATTTCTTACCTCTGTCTGTTGTACCTGTTGACTTTTATTTTTCTTTTTAAATTTTTTTTTATGTCTACAAACAACCCTGTTTGTTTGTTTGTTTGTTTTTTTTTTTTGTCTGTCTCTCGCTTGCTTGCTCTCTCTCTCCATATGCTGCAATGATATAATTGCATGTGTGGACAGCAAGTACAGGCTGCTTTTGTAGGTATCTGCACATGTGCATGTGATGGCCTCTGCACCAATTGGTGCCCACCATTTAGTAATTGCATGCAGCCTGCTGTGTGCTAATTACAGTTCTCACTGTGATTTCAGGACACTGCTATAAAATGATAGGTTAGGTAGGCGTAGGCCTTTTAGTTTTGCAAGGTGGGGACCATGCTTGTTTGCTGTGGACACTATTGTGTGAGTCAAAAGGTTGTTATATGTCTCATATCTGAAGCTGGGTTGTAGACAGTGAAATGCATGTTGTACTGAAAGCTGACTGTTGCTTCTTCCAGTACACTCTTCTCAGTGTGTCAGTTTACTCACACCTCCTAATGCTAACACTGGATACATGGGAGTATGTACTTTGTTTTGGAATTAAGAAATTAACTAGCATACAACAGTGGTTATTCCAATGTATTGCTCTGGCTTTCCTATTTTCCCTTCACATTCACTCCTTGTAATGCATGTTATATTTCTGTCTTGAAATGTATTGCTCTGGCTTTCGTAGTTTCCCCTTTACATTCACTCCTTGTAATGCATGTTACATTTCTTTCTTGAAATGTATTGCTCTGGCTTTCGTATTTCCCCTTTACATTCACTCCTTTTAATGCATGTTATATTTCTGTCTTAAATGTATTGCTCTGGCTTTCATATTTTCCCTTTACATTCACTCCTTTTAATGCATGTTATATTTCTTGCAGCACCAAGTTATTGTATATCTGTTGTGGCTTAGTGGTATGTCATGCAGACTGGTGAGTCCAAGGAGGTGTGGGGTTTGAGACTGACAAAGATATTTTATTTTGCTGCTGAGCAGTACAAGGGCCTTGTCATACAGAGTGACTAAGGCACTTTTAAGCAGTTGTAAGCGGGTTTGCGCGAGTTTGCACAACGCTTATCTACGCTTAGCTAAGCGCACACAAGCGCACACACGCTTACAACTGCTTAAAAGTGCTTACTCCCACTAACACCCGCACTATTTTCTTTTAAAGAAAAGAAAATGGAGAAGTAGGAAAGTGGTGAAAAAGGGGGCACAAAGAGGGTAGGACAGTAGGAAAACAAGCTCGGGATGTGCAGGAAGGATGTAGGGAAGGCCCATAGCTGCCCAATTCTTTACCAGCAACAGTTGTGCATATGTTAGAAATTTAGAGTGAGATTTGAAACCTTCCACCCCTGAGAGATGAATGAGGACAACAAAGTATGTTGTAGAGCCAATTGTAATTATCAGTTTACATGTCCAGCAGACATGTGTGCGAAATGGGCAGCTATGTATGGGACGTAATTTTTATGTGGGAACAGAGTGCCCTTTTTTTTTTTTTCAGGTGAGAGTGGAATGTGAGGTACAGGAAGTAGGTATATTTGGGGAGGTAGGTTGGGGAGGTTAACAGACTAGACAAACAAGATGCATACAGGGGTGGACTATGACACATGTGGGGGGTAAACACAGTTGACGGGGACATATGTTTGGATTTCACAAGCCCATGAGCCCACAGATGGCAACAGTGGAACTGAGATCCCCACCCATGGGCAGTTACCACTGCGCCTTCACAGCCCAGGCCGGGGCTGTGCTGGGGGCTGGATAGGCTGGGCAGGCACACCCATGAGTTGCCCCACTCTCGCCTCAAGCTGGCGTAGGGGATCAGTCAATGAACGACTGATCTCACTACGCACCACAGACCAGACCCTTTGGAGGGTGAGTGGAGGCTCTCCTCTGGCCATGCTTGCAGAGGGGGGGGGTGAGCCCCATCCCCTGCAGCGCTTCCACCTGAAGGTGGCACAGGGTCACTGAAGGAGGAGGTACCGGCCTGGGCACTAGTGCCAGGTGCACTTGCCAGCTGAGGTGGGAGAGGTGGGTCAGCTGGCACCCGCCTTCCCAGTTGTCCTATGTTTAGCAGTATTTAATGGCATTTTGGGTTAGTAACAAACAACACCATTCTGATTTAGTTGTAACAGCATGCATTAGTATTCTCATTCACCAAACACACAAGGATTCCAAAAGTTGAACAGCAAGCATAACACATGCATATTTAGGACAACAGTGGACATTCCAACAGCATGCAGGGTTGATTGGTGGCAACAGGCCATCAGGTTTGGATATGTGAACAGGGCACATGCATCAACGTACATGCAGATATGTATAAACCAACAGGACAAATGTCCATAGGAATTAATTGTGAATACACATACCCAGTTTGGTGTGGAATAGCATAATTTGTGAACATAAGGTAGGGTGATAAAATATTACATTAACAACTTAAAATACCTATACATATACTATACATTCCTACTAGATGCAGATATATATCTCCTACATGTATTAGCACAGTTTTCTGTATGTAACCTTACAAATGTTGGTGATGGAGATGTTACTGCTACATTAATATACATTCCATTTGTATTCATCCTGCTACATTTGAACAGTTATGTACAGTTCTAGCAGCACACTGACATTTGTGGGATCACAAGCACAAGCTGCTCATGTACCGGATTAACAGGTAAATACTATACATGAAACAGTTGAGGACTATAAATATTCTTCTGACATACTGGCATTCCCATCAGCCAGTTTATATGGGCCTAGACAACTGTGGATATTCAGCATTTCATACAACCATACTATCTCCATAATGCAAGAGTACAACAACATATCTGAAATGTGGGATGGACACAGTCCAGGTATTGTACTTTATTAAAACATTTCACCCTTTGGTTGTGGCTGTCTCATTCATTTCATTATGTCGTGCATGCAGTATACCTTTATTACAGACTTCAAGGTCTTTATCACACTCTCTCACTTATTTTATATTTACATTTCAGGATGGTACTTAGTTCTAGGCTTTATTAACATTTATTACTGGGTTACAACAATCCCTTTCAGCTGACTCACTTATTTCATATGACAGTATATACAAGGATGTATTCAATACTTGTCTGTCCTTTATTGATGGATTAGAACACTCATTTGCAGGCTGAAGCAGTTATCTGATATTACAATACAGGTGGGAACCTTATTTGAGACATGTTTACTCTTTATTAATGGATTACAATACTCCTTTTCAGGCTGTATCACTTATCTGATCTTACAATACTAGCAGAAACTTTATTCTAGGCTTATTTGACCTTTATTACTGGGTTACAACACTGAACTCTTTTACAGGCTGTCTCACTTATATTCTATAATAATACCAGCTGAATAATTACTAACCTGCCTGGTGGCACAGCCTTACCAGCCTATCAGCATAGGCTTGCTGATTCGCGGAACGAACACCTGCAGCTGTAATATAAATGAAGGGATATTGGAACATACCTATCCATACTATAGGCTAGGATAGCATTTCTTACATACTTAATTACATGTATACTTAGTAGTGGGGCATTGGGAATTTGACGAGCGTCTTGGATCCATCAGTTCAGTTGGTCCTCCTTTCGTCGCTTCAGGTCCACATGGTGGTGACAGACCTGTTCACCAGTCCTCGGAATGCCTGTGGCACTGGTGAGATCATGTGCCAACTGGTTCCACGCCTCTGCCTTATACGCACCACATTGAACCTGGCCCTGCATGAGTCGGCCTTCATGATGATGGACTAGGAGCCAAACCATATATTTGGACTCCTCAATGCCCCACCTTTGCGCTCTAAAGGGATTTCCCTCTCCGACACCTGCCATCCTGACTGCAAATGGGTACCACAATCAGTTATGGTGTGTATTCCCACCTATGGAGCTTATATATACCAGTTTTCCCGCACTTATTTGTGATTGGCCATTTTGGAAATTTCTCAGCTAAGAGCAAACCTGCTTTGTCATGGTTATATTTTCATTCATTCCTATATGTATAGTAATACTGGATTTCTAGGTACAAGTATCATGGCTTAGTGGCTCAGTACTTTGACTATGGGCCACAGTATCCTGGGTTCGACCCTTGTCATTTTTTTTTATTTTACTACTGTCTAGACAGGCTAGGAGGTGTGTCTGTGTAAAGAAGACTTTGCTACACGTTGCCCAACGTTGCCCGATGGTAAGCTGGTTGGCGCACTGTGCAGCTACGTGCAAATGGCTTACACTGGGTAAAGCGTTATTTAGTTATGTGCAGTCATATTAAGCTGGGTTCAGCACTGTTTGGCTACAGGCACTCATTTTAAGCTGGGTAAAGCACTGCTTGGCCACGGGCACTCATATTAAGCTAGGTACAGCGCTGCTAAGCTACGGGCACTCATATTAAGCTTGTTAAAGCGCTGCTAAGCTACGTGCAATTATGATCCTTTTTATATATACATAATATAGGTTTTGTTCACAAATACATGGGCCATTTCATTACATTTTACTTAAATTAAATTTATATATATCGGGGAATTGTTTCATACTTATTTAAAGAAAAATGGAGGGGGATGTTGTGGTGCTCGAACCGTGACTACCTATTCTTTGGGCGATGTCTCTACCGCTACGCTATTGCTACTTTGCTTAATTTGCATATGTAGATCTTATATGCTTTTCAATGTCATATCTGCTAACTGTGGTTGAGCGAAGGGCATACCCGTGCAAATGAGCGCAAATGCGGGCAAACATATTGGAAATTATAAAAAAAATCAAACGGTTATTTTTACTTTTTAAAACACTTTCACTAGGGTTTAGACTGTGGGGATGTGTGGTGTTTACTATCAGGACTCTAACTCTTCTGGGGGCATGTCCCTTTGCAGTACTCGGCAATCAGACACGCCCCCTACTTTCCTACACGGACCGTGTTAGACTAGAGTATGAGTCAGCATGCCCTCATGAATATGCATGGCATGCTGACGTCATACCGTTCAACTGCAGCTTCCGTGTAAGACTTATTTAGTCTTACACGGAGGATTGCTGAATCCGGGGGTCTGTTTTAGGCAATATTTAATATATCTCCGTAAGAACTCATAACTGTGGCAAATGTTAAGGTGTGGGCGATTAAATATATCATAGACATATAACATCATACTAAGAAATAATGTGAGATGCATTTTGAATTGCACCCTTGATGCTATGGGCAAAAACAGTCTTCAGTCAAGTGATTTATGTCAACACAACGCAGTAGGAAACTGCACGTTATTGCTTCCAACAGTCTAAGAACTGTCAGTGTACTGCCTTTACTAAGTTTAAAGTCTGTGTTCATCTAGTCCAGTGGGTTTAAGCAGCATCATGTGGAGATAACTGGACTAGTCTGGCTGATGGCAAAAACTCAACAGGTTTTGCCATGGGACATGAGCAGCCATTCACTGCTGCTCAGGATTGGTGCATGATGCCAAACTTCACAGACATTCAGAGGACAAAAAGTGAAGGCTTTTTATGGGCCATTTCTAGCCATGTGTGCTGGCTATGATTCTATTTTTTGACCATATTCAACATGTGAAATGGACAGGCATGAAGAGGGAAGAGCAAATGGGAAGCAATACAGGCATTTGCAGGAGGGGATTGTGAAAGAACCATAGATATCCACTTTTTCACCACAGAAATGTGCACATGTAGACACAATTTGATGAATTTGGATTGTCACCACAACACAGATGGTGATAAGATAACAATGCAATGATATTGCACAGCCAATTGAACCAAATCAAGTGGAGAGCTATGTATGGGATGATGTTTTTGTGGTCCAAGAGCCCTTTTTTATTTCAAAGAGAGAGGAAGGCTGGGCAAGGGACCAAACAATGTGAAGGTCAGGTAAATAGGGTAAGAGAGGAAGCAGATGCAGACAAACAGGACATACAAGATGGAAATTGACTCAAAAAGGTTGGGAGACACCGTGATTGGGGATAACTAGGGGACATAGGAGACACGTGTCAATCAAGTGTGGGAACAGTGAGAATGTAGTCCTCACTGTCAGATCTGTCATCACTGTGTCCTTCCTTGGTTGCCTGTGAGACTATTTGAAATGGGAGTCTCTTTTCAAGTTTTATGACCAACCTCTCCACTCAACTAGTGAAGGCACTGTGGCCACTCTGTGATAGATCTCACAATACCCCTAACAAGTCCTGTTTGGTTACTTAGTACTAATACTAATTAGAAAGGGTATTTAAGTTGAGTAGTGCTGGTACTGGATTATCTGATGAAGTCTCTTTGACGAGATGAAAGTGGTTATCTCTTTATTGCATTTCATTTTATTTCAGTTTTATTACATTTTCGGTTCACCACGGTTGCTGTTCGATTGCCATTTTTTATGTTTTGGTTTTATTGGCTTGGATTTCTTTGGTTTCACATTTTTTATTGGTTTGTAAAGATGTGAGATGTGCCAGATATGAAAACTGTGCTGCCAGGGTTGTCAGCACATTCATTCAGGATGATTCACCTAGCATTATGCATGATCTGGCAGGTAAGGGAGTGGACCCCCTTTCTGTTGATGTAGACCCTTCCCTGTTCCACAGGTGATGATTTGATCTCAGTGTGGGTGCAATCTATCACACCCAAGATTTTAGGGAAGTGTGCTATGGGGTAGAACTCCTGCACAGTTCTAGCTCTGTCCTTTGGGGTACAGGGGAAATATATATAGTCACATTCATTCTGTAGCACAGCATTTAGGAATTGGTGTAAAATCCTGGATGCTGACGCCTGTGACCCCCCCCCCCCCATCCAAATGTCCCCTATGAGTCTCTGAAAGGTTCTTGCAGCTAAAATTCTCAGTGCTACACATGCCTTGTTCTCCACTGGTTTTCGTTCCCCTCAGTTTGCCCTTGGTCTCAAGTGAGGATGACAGAGGTTGCAGAGGTCCTGGAGTGTGTCTCTATCCACCCTATAATATTTTACTATTTCCACCTCATGCAGACCATGAAAAGTTAAATGCAGTATGAATACCCTTCTCCTCCTTGCCCAAGGTCTATCAGCAGCAGCAGCAGAAGAGTTGAGCCTGTTGCACATTCACATGAAGAAAGAGGCTCTAGCATTCTTTCTTTCCTGTGTAGTTTTTATGAGTGTATTCCAAAAGGTTTTGGAGTACAGGGCAAATGGCTAAACAGAACCTTTGGCCATTAATTCTGGCAATGTCCTTTGATGACAGCAGTAACTGAGGTGGACAAACCAATATTCCTACCACTCAACTGCCCAGAATTTTGTAGAAGGTCCAGATTTTTGCACCATATCTTTGGACTGTTCCTCATAAAATGTTCATTTTCAGGCAAATCACAAAGGACAGAAGTCACTAAATAATGGCAAATATTTCAGTTTCAAAGTTAATATCCTTCAGAAAATGCATGCTAACACAAAACCTGTTATTCTAGCAATGTCCTAAGTTTATAAGAGCAAAATGTAAAATCTGTCCTTATTTTGAGGTCATTTTTCACCCCCCCCCTTTTCTATTATTTTTGGTTTTGTCCAGATTTCTTGGGCTAAGGGATTGAGAGGTATGACAATATTTCTGATATACTTTGCATAAATGTTGGCAACCTTGGTCTTGTTATGAGGCCATTACAAATGTTGGGCTTCAACACTGCTTGTGTAATGATAACAGATACATGTTTATTGATTTTTTTTCTTTATCTCCAAATTATTTATTTATTTTGATGATAAAATACAATTCTAGAAGGATATGATCACTAAGTTTAAATAACAAGCCAAAAAACATATAACAGCAGTTTTACAAAAAAAAAAGTTAATTTTGCATTGCGAAATAACATTTTCAAAGACATTCTCTGACAAATAAAATATAAATTGGGAAAAATTCCAAAAGAAATGTTCTCATTGTAAGTCTGCCTTGATTCCGAAACAGCTGGTTTCAGTATAAGTTTCTTACTTTGGTGTAAGACCTATATATAAATAGGCTTGCTATGGGGACCAGATTCCAAAGCACCTGCTCTCAGTGTAAGTGGTCACTTACACTGAGAACAGGTCTTTTGGACCTGGGGCTATTCTTCTTGTTTTAACACAAAACAAGGGCACATAACAACAAGCTAGAAGACAGAACAAGGAATTGTAGCTGTCCAACCCAGAGAGAATATGCACTGATACATGACAAACTGAACAAGTAATATTGTGCATATACATCAGTGTCAACTATGCAATGTAATGAGAGAAGTAAATGTTAGTTATCTAAATATACTTTAATGATTTCAAAGAGTTAGTTGTCAATAAACACTTAATACTGATGCAAGCACTGAGTCCAGAATGCAGATCAGGTCTGAGCCTCACCTGTCTCTGTAGCACTTTTACCTCTATTTTAATATTACAATTTGTTATTATAATCTCTACATCTCACATCCAAACTGATGTGGTCAAGCACAAAGAAGACAAATTTTGGAATCCATTATGACTTGTACTGTAACAATACAAGACATTTTCTTGTCAGATTTGGTGGGAAAATAGTAATATTCCTATACTGCCTGTGACAACCTTCTAGTTGTTTTTCTAATATAGGTGTTGCATATCACGCATCTTGTAATGTAAAGAATCCCAGCAAAACTGCAAGTGTAATATGCTATCATTCTTAATATTTTCCAGGCGATCTTAATTTAGTAAAAGAACTGCATCAATATGTCAATGCATAGAGTAAAAACTGCATACACAGGTTTCCTAACAACAATATTCTCAATAGCATCTCCAAATTGTATCTCATTTTGTTAATTAAATTAAGGGCCACACCAATACATTAGTTATTTCATGACTGCCCAATATGATTTTCCATTTCTCACCAATAATTCTCTTCACATTGACACTGTCCACAGAAATAGTCAGCCAAAATGCTTGCAGAAAAGAGCTATTAATAACCACAACTGATGATTACTTTGGCTTCTGTCAGAGAAGTTTATCACCGAGTTGAACAGCAAGCACTTCTTTTCTTCTTGTTTTAGTATTTATGATGTGCCTTTCTTTTGTGTTAAAACAGGATCAGTGTGTTTTTTATTTGTCAAAGAATGTGAAGAAAAGAAAGTTGATTGCTTATTTTAACATGTAAAATTAACATTTACTTCTTCGATAGCTTGTTGATTGTTACGTATTTTTTTAACTTTTGGATAAACAACTGGATTAGTTCTGAAAAGGTCTGTATAACATAATGAAAGAACCACCTGTGAATTCAATAAACTCTGCATAGGATTTGTCTGAAGTCGACATGGATTTTATGTGCTAACATGATGAGCAGCAGCACTAATCTCATACTCATGCTGCTCATTGCGCTTACACGCATGCAAGCGACAGTGCCAATGTTACAAAACCATGCAGAGCAGGACAAGTACAAAAACAAGGAGCATTCAAGTTTTCCTACAAGCAAACCTGCTTGGCAGAATTGTGAGGACAGCCACAATGACTAACAGGGGTGAAACTACTGCAATAACAGCAATAACAACACAGTAAATAAAAGAGTACTGAGTGCAATGTACATTAAAACAATTTGCAGAATGAAATCATGATGGTGGGAGTAAATGGCAAGGTCAAGTACAAGGGAACATACACTGGGCAGGGAAAGTGCACTGATGAAAATGGGCACAGACATGAATGACAGGAATGATTGATAAGGAATGGGTCATGGTAGATATGGCACTGTTCCTAAGATAGGATATGTCAATGTATGTACACTTCCAAGACAAGTCAGTAGCATAACATTAAGCACATATGTAGATAGGACAGTATGTACTGCTGTTTACATCAACTGTTTGAGTATATTATGTCATCACACATGATAGTATATATGCAATGGTCACACAAGGCTACTCGTCAATGGAGGTGGATGGTTTTGATATGAATATCACTGACATGCTCAATGGAGAGGACATTTAGTAAGGGTGGTATATACAATAAGGGGTGTGTGCATACTCTGAAGACCTGCAAAAAGACTTGCTTGAATATGACTGACATGTCACCATAGCTCTCAACCAATCAGATGCACATAACAACAGAGTCCTGGACAAATGTAGACAGAAACAGACACTATCATGGACACTTTTAAAATATTATGACCTTTAATCTGAGGCATTGACAGAATATGTGAGTGTAATTTAATTATACATGTTCTGCAGTAAAAGATGTGTACAACTGTAATGGTTCTATAAGGGGATTTCACTGGATTCTATAAGGGGAATTCACTACCCTTTCCCCAAAGAATGACTACATTTTGGAGACTTTAAGAGGGACAGTGTTAAAAGTGTAGTTGAAATCATGGCCAGTTGAGAGGTTTGCATGTGACACATAAGCCACAATCCCCACCTGCATGAATCAAACCCATGACATCAATGTTGCCATTGAGCTGTTTAGCATCTAGTAGAAATCCTTGCAGGGAAGTCTGCACAGTCAAATCTTAATGGCTATGCAACCCAAAGAATACATTTGTATGGCTTACCAGATGTGTGGGAGCTCACTGTGCCAAATGTGATACACTTGACTAAAGTATGCCTGCCTGATGTACATACTGGCAATACATACAAACACCACACTATTGTAAGTGAATTCCCAGCACATAGCTGGATATTGCATGCATCTGCCACATGTCATAAAATGAATATTGTCTGAAGCGTCTGCAATTTATGTGTGAACTAAAAAGTGATATATTATATTGAATGGTACAGCAGTGTGGGAGACTGGTGGCAATGCATCAACAATGCCCATGTGCACAGAAAGCACAACAGAGCAAAGTCAAGCATCAACAATTAAGGAAGCTGTCACTATAATATTGTACACATACGAAAGAATACATGGAGCACACTGTATAAGTACATTTCAAATCTCAGCACATGTGCCACATGATCACTGTCTTCCTGACATTGTCAGTATAAATCTCATACTGCTATGAAATCCTGACATACATCCATATGTGTTCATGCAAACTATCAAGTGGTAATACTGATGTGATATAGCTGTATATCCATGACATAGTACAGTCACACTATAGCTGTATGTATGCTACAAAATTAACTTCAAGCTGTACGTCACCTACAAATAAAACCTTAGGCATGAATC
This sequence comes from Protopterus annectens, assembly GCF_019279795.1. Lineage (NCBI taxonomy): Eukaryota > Metazoa > Chordata > Ceratodontiformes > Protopteridae > Protopterus > Protopterus annectens. The sequence goes on from NC_056743.1 coordinate 1,674,251,074, forward strand.
ACATGTGACACAGTGGAACTGTCAGTGCAGCTGTACAACTCTACCTATTCCATGTCATCACATCGGTCGTACATCATATGCCAGTATGTTTATCAGTGGAAATATGGAGGTGATGGCGCTGACATCATATATGGACACATTACAGCCAAGGTGGCTGTGGTTCATGCAGAACCATTCATGATACAAATGCTGTACAGTCACTTAGTGCCGCTGGGGACCAACTCAATAATTCTTGTGAATAGCAACACAGTAGTGCATATAATGAATTCTCAAAGGTGGCAAGTGGATCTCAACATGTTATATATTTCTCTATTTAACGGCATTACAACTTGTGGATGAACCCCGGCATATGTTCCCATGTAATCAATATGACATAATATTGCTGTTTGTCAGATAACATTTCCAGATATTAGGTATACACGTGCACTCCTGTGCCATACTGCAGCTGTCACTGTGATGGTTGCATGACAACTGTGTAGAATGTTGATATACCTCAGTACAAGGACACATACCTTAGTAAGGCAACGATATACATAGCATCATCCTACATTAACAGTCCTCAGGAGGCATATAACTACAGCTGTCATGGAAGGAGCATGTGATGAAATGGCAGCAGTGGCCATCAATACAGTAGCTGAAATCACAGATTGAGATACACTGTTGTAATTCAACTCCTCAACATAACACATGTGGATGACAACAACATTGACGTGCAATTTTCAGAGGATCACAGGACACCACTAGGCTACTGGCAAAGAACACATAAAATCCTAGCCATTATTATACCATTTAAACCCAAATCATTATATCTGTGTGATGAACGATAGTAGAATATGTGAGTATGTGTGGAAGTGTTTGATTGCATTACAGACTGCCACTATCTAAATGTGACATGTGCATCACCCCATGACAGAATTAGCAATCATACATCCAATGTTTTGGAGATGTCTTGCAGAGGGTAATGGAGGGGCTCTGCTTCACAATGTGTTTATGTATCTTCAAGATGCTGACATACTCAATGTTCTGCAGAAAGGATGTTTGCTGGACAAAGTGAAACAGGGGGTGTTGGATTCAAGGGGCTAAGTAAAAGTTTCTCCTGAGTAGGAGTCAAATGAAAAGAGATTCAAAACATCATACAATGATCAGAATATACCAGCAAAAACATAAATACCCCAGCTGACTGATAACAGATTTGAACACCATACCTGTGCAAGTATACTAGCTGGATTACTTGCAACATAAGACTAGTACCACTGCATATGTCTGACTTTAACACTGCTAGACTGCACTTTATACAGGATGAAATCATCAGTGTTTGGTGAGGTGATGGTGTTGGAGGGGTGTGTGACACAGATGTGGACTCACATCTCAGTGTAAAATTGTCTCCAGATTAAAAGTTGAATGAACAAACATAGGTTAACCTCTACTCACCTAGTTATACAAGCTGCAGGACAGAGTACTTAATGCTAGCACCACTGCACATGTCTGTCTTTAACATTATCAGAGTGCACTTTATAGAAGATGACATCAGCAGTGTCTGCTAAGAAGAAGATATTGGGAGGAGGGGGTGACAAAGTTATGGACTCACATCCCATTGTAAAATTGTCTCCAAACTGATAAGTGAATGAACACCCACACACACACTCAATTTGAGTGCTAGGAGATTAGAACCCCTCCAACAGCAAGACCTGCACGTATGGCAAGTGCACGGCTCCAAAGTCAATTCAAAAAGCAAAACACATAAGCCAGCACAAGTTATGTTGTATAAATGGCTGTTTTAATGTTAGAAAACATTGGGTAAAAACACCCCTGCATAAATTAAACTAGTTTCGGCCAAAGCCTTCTTCAGTGATACATACAAAGATGAATAAGCAATTCCTATAAACAGTGATTTATATACAACACACTCAAGTTATCCACTATCTGATTGGATGTAGCATAATTCAAAAATATTCATTCAGTCCTGGTGGGAACAACCCACCCAACTTGACTATCCACATTTTTTTCTTTATTATTTAGAATTTAATGTAATGCAGCCTTATCTTTACATCTGTGAGTTATACAATCAATCACAATAAATCTAAAAACACTAGTTGCATGTTTCAAAATATGTTTATATAAAGCACTGGATTATCTTTTATTTTTGATGTCACTTAGGTGTTCCCCTATCCTCAGCTTTAAAGGCCTTGATGTTTATCCTACATAAAATGCCACACATGTGCATCTTGCCAGATAAATTACCCAACTGGTACTACAGCTGACAAAAAATGAAATATCGTACGCATTTGGGGTATGTGGGCTGCTGAAACTATCTTAAATACCCTTGGACAATAGGTACAATGTCCACATGGGCTGTAACCCACCAAATTTTGTCCATTGATTTTTCTTTGAACTGAAGAAATGTCCCTCTCCTGCCACCTCTTATAGTGACTAAACAAGGACCCCAGAGAACAATCCTTACGAAAAGAGAATAAGCAGTTGTCATTCTCTTGACTTTTTACGTCATGGCAGAGGATGGTGTTGTCTTATCATAGGTGAATTACAGGATTATGGACTTTCCATTTGATTTAAAAACTAACAGTTGGATGATTAGAAGGATTATAGCTTGTTGTAAATAGAGTTCGGGGTTGGAGATTGTGAAATGTGACTATTTTATATCATTTTGACTATATAACATACACTTTTTGACACATTTCTTTATGCTTTTGATCACATATATATGTTTTTGATGTGTTAAATATAAAGTATCAATATTTGTACAGTTGTCATTTTGGGATTGCTGGGCATTTTCTTGGCTTTATATATGAAAGCAGAGGATTGTGTCATTCTTGTCACAGGTGAATCACAGGACTGTGGATCTTCTGTTATGATCCAAGAACCAATGACTGGACAATTACGGAAGAAGTACACCTTGTTATATTCTAGTCTGGGGTTGGAGATCAGATATGTGCCTACTTTACATTATTTAAGATTACTAAATATACCTTATGGTCAAGTCCTCGATCACATATATATGCTTGGCTTGCCATTTTATAAGACATTAGTGTTTGTCAGTAGCACTTGATTTGGCATTATATGCCATTTTTGCATGTGGGAATGCAATTATTTTCACTCATGGTGTCTATGCAAACAAGTAGCATGTATTGTTTCCTGTTACTTAGGGGACTTTGTGTTTGGAAAAGTTGGAATACATCAGTCGCTTGGTGTTAGGGTAGGTTTAACTGGCATCCTCTATTTTTACTCTCGGCAGAACAATGTATATGAATCGGGGTATTATTATTAATATCTTACAAGGAAACAATTAATTTGATACAAAAGGTATTTACAATTTGGCAACAATTGTGTGATTTTGCGGAGACTAGGCCTTTGCTGATTGTGTCTTAACAATTAGGACATATGGTCCACACCATATCAGTCTCTCTTGTAGGTTTTATCCTATGGGCAGAGTTTAATTTTTTTGTTTAGTCGTCTGACCTAGGAATTTGGGGACAGGATCCACTGTCAATTCAATTGCTTCCTACAGTTTTCAGTGGTCTTAGCCTTATTGTGACTTTTTTCCTGTGGTGGACCTGTTCACTTCTTTACTTGTTGTGGATTCCTGTTTTTTGGGGTCCTTTGTAGTTTTCTTATCCGCTGTCCATTCTATTTACATATTATACTAATATACTTAGTCAATTGGCCCTGTGATTGTGGACATCAGTGCTGGATTGGCTGGGGTGACCAAATATTTGGGATATATTGTATACTGTTATACCAGGGAAATATTGATATACGTGCCACCCACTATAGTGCTGCAGGCTGTGATTATGGTTTAACAACTGATGGTGTGTGCAGGTGGAAGTTTATTTGGTATTGGGATTGGCATTTGGGGGCACATAGCAGATATATAACCACATGTTAATGTTGAAGGTGGTTTTTGGCTATTTATAGTGCTGCCATACATTTTCTGGGGTGAATACCCAAGCAACCTGCAATGCAGTTGTTGTACCTAAACATACAATTCAACCAATGTTTTTGATTTACTTTTGATATTTAAAAGTAAGCAGCTCAGCCATTAGTGGTTTGGACACTTTTATAGTAGAATTATTAGCTGTTCAGAATTGATCAGATTTAATTTGGGTTTTGATCACACTTCCCAGCCATGGATTTGGTGTTGATTATTAGGGGCTTATCTTTGGATACTGATGACATGGGGATTTTTGGTTTGGGGTCTAACACTGTAGACAGTGTCTCAGATGCTTATGATCCAGGTCAGGAATGCAAGATGGCATTTCCTAAGTTAACCAAGGAGCTGAAACAGCTCAGGAGTAATGTATGGCATTTGAGGCTATTCAGGGCGTACCAGCAGAAAAATATTTCACTGAGGGGATTGAGGGTGAGGCTGCAACCTATGGTATCACAACTAGATCAGATGTTATTAGATCAGTGGTTATAGGTGCAGCAACAAGCCTCTATGGGTTTTGTCAATGCTTTGGTGGCCCATTATGTAAGGATGATGGAACAACAAACTCGTAAGAGGGAAAGTATAAGTGAGGGGTTTCAGAATTACCTCTGTTTGCCCTGTTATAACTCTTGTATTAGTCAATTGAATAAGGATCTTTCTGAGCTGGAAAATATATTGAATGATGAGAAAATGAAAAAGTTCAATCGGGATGTTGGGGATTTTGACAGAGGCAGACATTTTGAGGCTCGCCAAAAAGACAAATTTCTAACTCCAAACCAAACTCCTAAAGGTCCAAGAGCACTAGGACCAAGTTCATTCTTAAGAAAAGAAATAGGGAATCTACCACCTCAGGGGAGGATTCTTCCTCCAACACAGATGGGAAGATAACCATTCTAGGATGTCACCAGTTCCCAAGAGAAACAGCATGGGGAGTAATTTGGAATCAGGTCTCCCTTTAGGTACAAATTCAGAAGAGGGGGCAGGAAGCACAAAGGCTCTGCCAAATTTAAAAAGCATCTTGAAAATAATAACCAAGATATGAATCTAAATGACAATAATGTGCATAACATCTCTTCCTTGACACTAACAGAATTGGACCTAAACACTCTCAATAAAGGTTTACATTTTGTACAAGGCTTTTGTGTGCCGGAACAGTTTTTTGCACAAGATGTCTTAAATTTTTGTCATACATTGAATTTACGTTTATATTTTCATGACTCTGATGATAATCTTGACACTAGAACTTTCAAGTTTAGACCTTCCACCTTCTAACCCCCCCATGCCACCTATAATTTCTGCCTTTTAGAATAATGTTCTTAAAGAATTGCATCTTAATCTTACTACAAATAACATCATTAAGGATAATATTAGCAGGGAGGAATGGAAGTGTATTGACAAACTGAAATCAGATAAAAGTATTGTGATTTTGCCAGCAGACAAAGGGAGGCAGTTGTCTTTTAGGATTGGACCCAATATTATGCTGAGGCACAACAACAGCTGTCGAATTAGACATTATATGATTATGTTTCTGGATTCCACTTCCAAATTCAAACATGACATTGATCAATTTTTGGATTTGGCAGTGGAAGAGAGCATAATCTGACAGGATATCAGTTACCAACTTAAGGTTGATCATCAAAGACAGCAATATGTATATTTGTTGCCTAAAATCTACAAAAAAAACATTAAGCCACCAGGAAGACCAATTGTGTCTGGAAGGGGCTCACTTACTGAGCCAGTTTCTGAATATCTTACACAACATCTTAAACCATTGTTAGCTTTGGTATGAGCCAGAATTCAAGACACTACTCAATTTTTTTGGGAATTATTTCTGAAATGTAATTGGACCCTGACTGGCTTTTGTGTACTTTGGATGTCACCTCTTTGTATACCAGCATACCACATTGGGCAGGATTGACTGCCCTACAATATTGGCTGGATAGAGCCAGTCTATACATACCAGGTTTTAATAACTTCCTGGTCTGTATGGTAGAACAAGTACTAACATGGAATGTCTTTTATTTTCAAGAACAATATATATGGCAGGTCCAGGGTACCACTATGGGGGCATCTTTTGCCCACATATATGCCGACCTATTCATGGCTTATGTGGAGGAGCAACTAATTTATGACAATAGTCATAATATATACTTGAACAAAATGGACATATGGCAGAGATATCTTGATGATGATTGGTGTGGAGGGCAGATGAGGTATATCTACGGGAATCTGTAGAATATCTCAATCAGAACAAGTGGGGTATTGAATTCAAAATAACATTTGACAAGTATGTCATCACTTTCCTGGATGTATCAATCAAGTGAACTAGTATGGATACATTGGAAAGTGAGGTATTTAGAAAATTCCCTCAATTCAGTACACTTCTACATGCCACTAGCTTCCACCCCCAACATGTAATCAGGAATATCCCAAAGTCGCAATACCTCAGAATAAAGAGGATTTGTTCCAGCTCCTCCACATATAGCCAGTACCAACAAGACCTCATTACTCAATTTAAGGACAGGGGTTACAGAGCAGGTGACATCTGTAAGGCCAGTAAGTTTGCCACACAAGATAGGGGTCAATTGCTTCAATATCACAAATGGTCACCTAATAATAAACATCAAATGAGGCTAGTCACTACATATTACAGGAACACTAGGGCCTTTATGGACATCATTTCAAGACATTGGAGCATCTTGCAGACTGAAAGTAAATTAAAGGAATATCTAAATGACAACTGCTTATTCTCTTTTCATAAAGGTCATTCTTTGGGGTCCTTGTTTAGCCACTATAAGAGGTGGCAGGACAGGGACATTTCTTCAGTTCAAAGAACAAACAATGGACAAAAATTGGTGGGTTGCAGCCCATGTGGACATTGTACCTATTGTCCGAGGGTGCTTAAGATAGATAGTCTCAGCAGCCCAAATACCCCAGATGTGTACGATATTTCATTTTTTGCCAACTGTAGTACCAGTTGGGTAATTTATCTGGCAAGATGCACATGTATGGCATTTTATATAGGACAAACATCAAGACCTTTAAAGGTGAGGATAGGGGAACACCTAAGTGACATCAAAAATAAAAGACAATCCAGTGTTTTATATAAACATATTTTGAAACATACAACTGGTGTTTTTAGATTTACTGTGATTGATTGTATCACTCACAGAAGTAAAGATAAGGCTGCATTACATGACATTCTAAATAATAAAGAAAAAAGTGGATAGTCAAGTTGGGGGGTGTTCCCCCCATGACTAAATGAATATTTCTGAATTATGTTACATCCAATCAGATAGTGAATAACTTGAGGGTGTTGTATATAAATCACTGTTTATGGGAATTGCTTATTCATCTTTATATTTGTCACTGAAGAAGGCTTTGGATGAAACCAGTTTGATTTATGCAGGGGTATTTTTGCCCCATGTTTACTAACATTAAAACAGCTATTTATACAACAGAATTTGTGCTGGCTTATGTGTTTTGCAGATTAGAACCCCTGCCTAGTTACACAGACTAGAGAATACAGTACTTAACACTAGCACCACAACACAAGTCTATCTTTATCAGTGTCAGAGTGCACTTTATAAAGGATGACATAATCAGTGTATGCTGAGAAGAAGATTTGGTGTTATTATGTGAGACAGATGTGGACTCACATCCCTGTTTAAAATGGTCTCTATACTGATAGTTGAATGTACACACTCACATTGACTGCTGTGAGATTAAAGCCCCTACCTTTCAAGTTACCCAAGCCTGGGAATACAGTACTTAACTTTAACAGCACTGCAGACATTTATGGTTAACAATTCAGAGTGCACTTTGTAGGAAATGATATCATTAGTGCATGCTTGAAAAAAGTTATCTGACATAGATGTGGTCTCACATGCCATTGTAAAATTGTCTCTAGACTGATAGTTGGATGAATAAAGACAAGGTAACTGCTGTAAGATTAGAACCTCTACCCACCTAGTTACAAAAGCTGCAGAACACAATTTTTAATGCTACCACCACTGCACAACTCTATCTTTTAACATCATCAGAGTGCAGTTTATAGAAGATGACATTTAGCTGTGTATGCTGAAAAGAAGATCATGGGAAGAGGGTATGACAAAGCTAATGACTCACATTCTGGTGTAAAATTGTCTCCAGACAAATAGCTAAATGAACACTCACACTCAAATTGACTGCTGTGAAATCAAAATAGCTACCTATCAAATTACAGATTATAAAACACCGTACTCAACACTAGCACCACCACAGAAGTTTGAGTATAATAGTATGAGAGTGCACTTTATAGAGGATGACATCATCAGTGTATGCTGAGAATAAGATGCTGGGATGGCTGTACAAAAATGCTGTGGAGTCATGTAGCACTGTAAAAATATATTCTGAATACTACTTGACTGTGAGCAGCAGGGCTTGGAGTCATGTTCTTCTGGCTACACACACTCTCAGACATAGACTGCTGTAAGATTAGAACCCTTACCTATCTAATTACACAAGCTAGAAAACACAGTACTTAATGCTCACAACACTGCAGAAGCCTGATTTTAATTGTGTCACAGTGCACTTTATAGAGGATGGCATCATCATAGTTTCACAGGTGACATAACCTGTTATCAGACTTGTGTGCAAAGCCAGGACTTGCAATATGATTGTGTGAGTGCAGTTTGCAAAATTAAATATAAAGACATCCTGGCAACTTAAATAAAAGAAGTTGTCAGGAATGCATATTGCAGAAGTGAGACAGACATGTACCCATTTTTCATGATATTATGTAGATCACACACACACACACACGCACACACATGCACACACACACACACACACACACACACACACACACACACACACACACACACACACACACACACACAGACACACAGACACACACAAACACACACACACACACACACACACACACACACACACACACACACACACACACACATACACATACATACACATGCATACACTTTGGAAAAAACAGTAGCACAATGATGGAGTTATGTGTCTTCATGTTTGGATGAAGGTATACCCACATTAATAGAAGCTACTGACAATATCAATGCGATATGATCATGGGTGACCAATGTCCAGTATCTCTATAAACCCACACCAAATGTAACAATGCAGTTATGTTCTGCAATCCTGAAGTCTGTTTGACAATGTCCTAAGCTGTGTATATCACTTGCTACTGCATTGCTGCAGGGCACAGATGAATATTAGAAAATATGTGTTCAGTCAATCACATATGTCACTGCCCTTTTCTTGTTTTTATGAATGCATTTCCATGTATTGGAGGATTACAACCTAATAACCAGAGTTAGACATGCTAAACACCTCTTCACAAAGCACATCACCAAGAAGCTGATTTTTGCTGATGAAGGCAAAGAAGACATGTTATGGGAGAAATTGCTGGCAGCTAGTATGATGTGCATGCTGTAGTCTATCTTTGCAATATATTGGCCAAAGTTTTATTCCATAAATAACTTTTGCCCCGTTTTCCCCATTTGGGTGACATTAAGCGCAGATCAAACTCTGCTTCAGGAAAACATTGAAAAATTTAATGTAGTACACCTTCCATCACACAAACAGGCTCAGCAGTAATGCATGGCCATCAGCACTCTAGACAGTACTGAGTGTGGAAAATACAGTTTCTGTCTTGCTTTATCTGTGGCACATTGTGTAAGAGCTGTGAGTACATGAGCAGAACACTGGGGGGCCCAGGGTTTAAATGCACATGGATGTCATTAGCTAAGTAAATGTGATCAGGACTACATAGGTGACTATCTATTGCTACAGTAAAGTATGTATCTTCCACAAATTGTATCAGTAATGCCTACATCAATACCCTTGTACAACTTGTAGCAGTTTTGCAGGCTTCACTGCAAATCAAATCACAAGTCAATTATGTGCACTGCTTGCTACAAATAACAAATGGTGATACATCTTTTAAAATGATTAGTATGATTCAGCAGATATTGTGTAGGGCTAGATATCCTGAAAAGTGTGTGCAGTATGCTTCTTCACAGTAAGGACAGTTTCCATATCATATTAGATGAACATTTCATCTATCATCACATGAGCATGATACAGAGGGAGTACTACAACAGATTTTGAAACCTTGCACACACAGAAACACTGATCAACTATTGAATCAAGGTAATATGTTTGTGTTTTCCATCAGCAGAGTTATGCCAGTATGCAGAAACCATGAGATGATCTGTACATCCATCAGCTATAATAGATATGCACCCATAAAGAGTGGTGGGAGTGAAGGGGAACCTACAAGGAGAGATGGACATACACATAACAGTGTTTTAGCAATGGAACATTCATGGACATGTTTTTGGTGTGGTCTCATTATTAAGCTGCCATGCTCTGCAGCAGGAAGAGACTGATATAGGGGTAAAGAAGGGTTAGGAGAGAGACAGCACAGGTTTATGACAACCAGAACAAGGTTGAGTAATTATGTCATAGTTGTGGGGGTGTTTGTCAAAGCAAATAATTTTTTGGCCAGTATCCAATATATCTTCATGAGAACTCATAACTGTGGAAATGTTAACATGTGGGTGAGTAAACATATCATAGACATATAACATCACACCAAGAAATGATGTGTTGCAACTGGAATTGAACCCTTGATGTTATGGACAAAAAAAAATAAAAAAATAAAATAATCAATCAAGTGATTTATGTCATCACCTCACATATGAAGTTACATATTGTTACATCCAGCAGTGTACAGAACTGTCAGAGTAACTGTTTCAAAGCAATTATTTTACTCTGCTTTACCTCTGCTTTCCTATAACACAACATGTTTGAGCACCATTGAGTGGAGATAACCTAACTGGTGTAGTCAATGACAAAAATTGACCAGTTTTTGCCATAGCACATGAACAGCCATTCATCACAGCTCAGCATTGGTGCACAATGCCAAACTTCACACAAATGTAGAGGTCAAAAAGTAAGAACCAATATGCAAATCCCAGAGGACTCCTTATTGAAATTTACAGAGAGAATAAACAAATACATTTTTTCAGATAGTGATAAAGAATTAGTACTTAAATCAATTAGTAGCATAATGGCATCCCCTTCTTGGAAAATATTCACTTGGAAATACATCCATAGGAGCTTTATTACCCCACATATGATGGACTTGATATCAAAAAGTAATCTTAATAAATTTTGGAGATGTGAGGAAATACTTTGTGCCGATTGGGTACACATGTTTCTTTTATGTAAAATAGTAACTCCATTCTGGATAGAGTTCAGAAATTTCATAAAAGCATTGTGGTCAGACAAGTGTGAAGTCTCTGACTCATTATTACTGTTCAATGCACTGATACCAACACATATCCCCAAAATACAGGTGCACCTTCTTTGGTCCTTGCTTCCAATTGCAAGAAAAATCATTATGTCAAATTGGAAGTGTAAAAAATCCTATAATTTACAGATTTTTTACTATTATCTAAACTTGTATGTAATAGGGAGTTTCACACTATTTCAGAAAGAACGCATAAGAAATTAACTTGGTTGAAGCTTGAAAAACTACTAGATAAAATGTAATCACAACAATGACATTATATCTGTTATGGACATTGTAAATAGTTATTGTTCCATGTTATGATGTTTTTAAGACATATATTGTGCATATTTATATATCATATTTTTTGTATTATTTTATTGCATGAAAATCAATAAAAAATGTTTTAAACAAAAAAAAGTAAAGGCTTTTTTATGGGGCATTTCTAGCCATGCATGTTGTGTGGGATTCTATCTTTTGACCACATTAAATGTGAAAATGAGCTGATAGAAAAGTGGTAAAATGGGGTAGCAAGCAGAGGGAAGAACAAAGGAGAAGCAATTCAAGAATTTACAAGAAGGAATTAGGAAAGAACCAAAGATATCCACTTCTTCAACACAGTAACTGATGTGGACAAAATCTGATGAATTTGGACTGTTACTACAGCAAGAATGGGTGACAACAATTTAATAATATTGAATAACCAACTGGAAAAAATCAAGTGTGTTGAGAAAATGCATATGTGAATTGGAGAGTTGTGTAGGGGAGAAATGTTGGGGAAGGGACTTAAGAATGTGAGGGTCAGGTAGGTAGGTGAGAAAGCAAGTGCAAACAAACAGGACATACAAGACAGACAGAGATTTTGATGGACATAAAAGGTTAGGAGAAGCCGTGATTGGGAAAAGGTAGGGGACATTGGAGGCACATGTCCATCAGGCTTGAGAACAGTGAGAATCTACTCTTCCCCCTCAGAATTGTCATCACTGTCCCCTTCCTCAGTTATCTGTGAGACTACTTGATGTGGGAGTCACTTTTCAAGTTTTAGGAGCAACTTCTACACTGGGCTGATGTTGGCACCAAGACCAGTCTCTATTAGATCTTGCATGATCCCTGGCAGCTCCTGGAGGGCGACATAATCACTGCCTCCACCAGTATCCCTGGAGGGTACCACTCTACCACCAGCCAGGGCAATGCTACCTGATATGGATGGACAAGGTACAGCAGGGTCTGTGGAGGCAACACTGCCAGCTTGCATCCAAGAGGGCTGGGTATTGGTGCCACAGCTGGTGGAGGGTTGGCAGGCCAAGCCACAGCAGTTCGCCTACCTCCTTGTCCAAAAATGCATTTGGTTTGTTGAGAGAAAGGTATGACATCAGAATGGTGTGATTCCAGGTAACTAAAAGAAAAAAGGAAAAAGAAAGAAAAAAAAAGAGAGATAAAGCTGGGGAGAGACAAAAAAGAGATGATTAGAATCATGATATGTCACATTCATGCTTTATTACAATAAATATCCTTTTCTTATTATAGTAGTTATAGAGCTTTCACATTCCAAAAAATGACTGTGAATTGTTACAAGTAATACTTGTATATGCACATATTCCATATCTGCCCTTAAAGATACTACAGATTAAAAAATGTAACACGTACAAAAATTACATTCAGACATGGTAATTGTTTGACCAAACATCTGATATATTTGGCTGTTTGTGAAACCTGCCAAAGCTACTATGTGGGGAAGACTGATCGTTTTTTTAAAAATAGGATCTATGACCACATATATTGTATCAATAAACATGATATAAATAATGCATTGTCACGACATATAATGTACAATGATGAATGTAAAGGATTTAAGTTTGCTATACTTGAGGTTATAACACCAAACCCCAGGGGAGGAAACATCAAAGCAATAGTCAGTGAAAGGGAGATTAAATGGCAGCTCTTACTTGATGTGGCAACACCCCCCGGGTTAAATGAAGTTATTCCTACAAAACCCTTAGTAAGGACATAAAAATACACAGAAAAACATAAAAAATCAAAAAGAAAATCAAATTTATATAATATTATTTATATTTATATAGATTTAGGCCTTAGATATTGTACAATACATCAATTTGACGGTTAATGAGTGTGTTGTTTGATCACAGGTATATATAATATGAAATAGTTGGAAAATTACATAGTAATATTGAACTTGTGTTTTGATTGCTGCTATCTCTGTGAAATATAATCAAGTGTTATGTAAAAAATAAAAAACAAAAACTATATATAAATTCTTATAAGTATTTATATCTGCATAGGGAATGTTTACATTGTATAATGAGATGTTATAAAAGTGTTTTATATAGGAGACTTTGGAAAGAAAATCCTTTTCACATTTACTATATTCTATAGGAAGTTGGCTTGCAAAAAGCATTTACAGTTTTGTCTCAACTTTTAAATACATAAATATATGACAATTTGTATTGCATATTGTCAGTTTTAAAGTATGTGTTTTTAATGACAAAGTGATAGATATAAATGCATTATACGTATGTATTTTTAATTGGAAGTGTATTTGCATATGGAATTATATAATTGAAGTAAAAGGGCGGGCTTTTGGGTATATAATGGGGTGAATTTTTAGTATGATTGTTCTGAGGAAGTCTAGTTATCTAGATGAAAGCGCTAAACCTCCTTGTTCATCTTCGTTTGGTCAAGAAATAAAGGAAACTATTGTTTGGATTCGTGCTGTCCTGTTATTTGGTGCCTTGTGCATTACATTCGAGTTGTGCAGTTGATACAGGACAACAATTTTCTTGATACTACAGATTAACTTAACATGATGGCCTTAAAGCCAATATTGTTGCATTTCAAATTTAAAAATGATACCTGTTGAATATGAATTGTGAATCTATAGGTCACTTGAGGGAATTGAACCCACATAATCCAAATACACTATTACACTTTCCTAATACAATTACCAAGTGCTATAGAAGAAAGCACACATGCTTGCTTTTACAGTTAAAATATGCATGGTATAGTTGATACTGATCTATGGAATCGCAATATATTTACTACAATTAGCATCAGCTGCCTTGTCTTTATGAGTCACTTCAGTCTGTCAGCATGTGCCTCCCTGTTCATTGTGATTTCTTGTGTTGATGTTAAATAAAGAATGAGAGAAAAAGAGAGATGAAAGCATTATGCATACCAGTGTTGGCTATCTATACCACTGCATATCATTTCAAGTTGCTTGATCTGTATACTTACACAACTTGGGTATGTTAGCAGTTCAAAACACATCCAGCCACTGGTTGAGTTGTGCCTGCTTGCACCACTTAATGCCACTGTAGTGGTGCCCATACTGCTCTGTAGTGGTATGTCAATCACTACAGACAGCCTTGGCTAGGCTGTTCCAAGCCTCAGCCTTGTACTGAGACCCAGTATAGTCATCATGCAGCAGCCTACAGCTATAGTGTTTCACAAGGAGTGCAACAAATATTTTTGACTCCTCCACACCAAACAACTGTGCCCTGAATTTGGAACATTCTTCACATCTGCTGCCATGTATGCAAAGGTATTCCAACGACAGATAAATTGTTCCCACCAATTTGTGATATCGCATTTTATGACCAGTGCACAAACATGCACAACTACGCCAACCACATGTGGAATGTTGCAGGCATTGGTGGATGGAGCTGATTATCTCATTGAGGATGGTGTGGAAGAAGAGGATTGCTGTAACCACAGTAAATCATTTGGGCCTCAGGTAATAATGTACCAGTGGAGAGGACTGGAGTGATCAGAGATGACTGGATGTGGACATTAGAACATTTGTTGGTGTTGAAATGGAATTGGGAGGCTGTATGGATGGTGTGGATCGTAGGACGGCTACTGTCACTGAAATCACCACTGAGATGGGCAAAGCATGGTTATTGCAGCTCGATCACTTGGACACTGTTGTTGTTATTGCTGTTATGTATTTGTTTTTAAACTGTATATGTTTTTTGCACATGAGCTTGAGAAATGTAATTTTGTTCAGTTGTGCACTTGCTCTATGGTCTGAATGACAATAAAGCTCTACTTGACTTGACCATGGACTTGCTGCACTCACACCTGGTGATGCAGGAAAGCTAAGCAGCAGGTGTATGTTCCATATTTAGCACTGTCCAGAGTGTTGATGGCCTTACTTTGTCACTGAGCCTGTTTACACAAATTAAGCCAAACCAAATTAAAGTTTTCAGTTTTTTTCTTAAGTAGCAAACCCTGTTTTTGCATTGGTTGGCAATGAGCAAATGTAAAAGGCAATAGTGAACATATATTACTTGTGTAAATACTCATTATAACCCTTCCTCAGTAAAAAATAACTACTGTGGAACTCCAACCCCGCTTTACCTATATTCTGTTTTGAGCTCAACATATTTACACCTTGTACACAGAGACAGTTAGCTAACAGGTGGGATTTCTGCAGTCACTAACATCCACGTTGCTGAAAGCTGTGCAATACCTATAAAGCATGTTTGCACTTTCTAAGGTAACTGAAATTACATTTTTCACTTTTTCCTTAAGCAGCTAACTGTGTTTGCACTATACCATGCAAGGTAAAGGAAAAAAAAACTATTTAAAAAAAAAAAGGAAACAATGGTTAAGAAATTAGCTCAAAATTGAACCATCAGGCTATTACTTTTACACAACACAGATGTAGTACATTATTTCTGTTTGCCACAGACACTGCTTTGCAATACCAATCAAGTCATGTGCATACAAGCAATTCAGATTTCATATCCACTATTAACAGTTCATAGAACTGGACATTCTCGGTTGCAAGTGTGGTTAACATATTTGCTGCAATGAGTGATCACACAATTATTTATGAATATGTTTGCAAAAATGCAGCTCT
Source organism: Protopterus annectens (assembly GCF_019279795.1). NCBI lineage: Eukaryota > Metazoa > Chordata > Ceratodontiformes > Protopteridae > Protopterus > Protopterus annectens. Next base: position 1,674,267,211 of record NC_056743.1, read on the forward strand.
GTCTTTTCCTTGTTTTCTGGTCCTTCTTCCCTTATCTCTGCTTTACCATGAGAATGCAATCTGTAGTGCATCTCCTATCATTTTTCTTTCATGGTCTGATGCAAATACATAACAGTGAACAACAGCTTTCAGCAAAGGCAGGAGACATGTGCTACTGTGGCCAGAAATTATACACATGTGGTGTTTGATTTTATTTAAAAGCTCAGTGCAGTTAGTTCACACTTTGTAAGTGTATCTTCACTGACACACCCACTGCAGGGAAGGGTGTCTGAAGTGCTGTTCTCTTTTCCTTCACTCAGACTAACCTTTAACAGTTGCAAGCCATTAGCACCTAACAGTGGTGTAGATGCTATACTACGTTTACATCTGCAACGCAAAGTCAAAAGTTTGGCATTCAGCAATTCTAATGAATTTTCACCTCATTTGCATCTTCACAGTGCTTAGAGGGCTGGATCTACACTATAAAAAGGTAAACATGTAGCTAGGGAATTTGAAGGATAGGATACTTGTTTTCAAACAAGACAGAAGTCTAGTGTTTCTTTGAATATATTTCTGTGCAGAGAAGCATTTATTTTGCTAAGATATGTTTCTAGTATTCAAGGAGATTTAGAATGTAACTGTTTAGAAATGTATTTATATATCCATTACAAAAAAGAAGGTTAATCTGCGTGCACTTCTTATACTTCACTGTTGTCACAGGAAGTTTTTGCAGGGCTTCACATTTGTGAGAGAGACAAGTTATGTTTACAACACAAGTATGGTCTTGCCATTTGCACTTGCAATTTCTCCAGAGATTGGAGAAAACTGTAATTGTTTTTCATCTAATCTAAGGGATTACACATGTGGCAGACAGTGGTGTTAGGCTTCTCAGAAGCTCCAGAGCAACCTTCATGGCAGTGGTGGGCACAGTGAGAATTGTCTGGCATTCCTATTTGGCATTTTTGACTATGTAGCAATAATAACTGTCATCCATTAGTCAATGACGTAACTGCAGTCTTCAGTATATGACTGTTGACAGAATGAATGTTTGTCCAGACCTTTACATTTGTATTAAAGGTGGAGGGTGGGTGCAACCTACCATTCTGTTGTCCTAACTGAGAAGTGTGTTTCAAGTGCTTTACATTGAAAATGGGTACACAGCCTCTGATTTTTGGGGGGAAAAATACATTACTTATATGGTATTACTGTGTTTTGTCCTTTTCTGTTTTATGTCAGATTAGATTATGGCACCCAAGTCAGCAAATCCATGAAAACTCCCTTTTAGTGAGGCTGAAAATTAGTTCATCATCCAGGTTCTAAGGTACCATGAAGCCTTCTTACTTGAGAGAGGCCAGGGTGATATGACTGCCAGAAAGGATATTTGGAACCAGATAGTCACTGATGTTAATGCAGTTGGTGGTTGAGGCCACAATTACGATCAGGTGTGGCATCGGTCCACTGACATGATTTCATCAGCAGGGAGAAGGACAGCTGCAGTTACCAGAGAACAGCTGGCTATGGTGACTGGTCTTGTTACCAAGTCACCACTGACACCAAATGAGGAGTTTCTGTCCATTGTTGGAGATCTTGACAGCTCAGAGGAGCCTCTGAACTGTGTGATTGATATTGGTGCTGATGAGGCTGGGAGGCCAAGTGTTTCCCAGGAGCAGATTCCAGGTAGCTTACATATGGCACCATTATATTGATCTTGTACACTAAAATATAATTTACCTGCTACTGCTTGTGATACATGTTTTATAGGTTCATAGGTTTATAGGTTAGTACTAGGCTATTGGCCCTAGGGTCTATACAAGCCTAGCCATAACAATTCCCGGGCTATTTCTTACCTCACTATTTACTTCCCTGGACCCCTGTCTAGCAAGGCAACTGACGTGATCTCAGGGGTGAATTTCCTTTCTCCCATCCAATCCTCAAGGTTCCTTTTGAAGGGGCCAAAGAGGCGCTCTGCTTGACATGTATGGGCAGTCTGTTCCAGAGTCTGGGGAGTCTCTGGGTCAGGAACCTATCCCCCTAGCATGTTTTGTTTATTGTGATGACAAGGTTTAGATCCCTGGAGCGTGTGGCTCTGAGTGATTGGGACTCCTTTAAGTGTAGCATGTCCAACAGCTTTGGGTTTGACATGGCCTTGTATGTTAAGCAGAGATCGACTCTGAGTAGACGATATGCGACAAAGTATAGCTGGAGTTGTTTAAGGTGGCCAGCATAGGGCATCTGCTTTAGGCCTGTGATTCTTTTAGTGATGTATTTGTGCAGCCTTTCCAGTTGTTGCAGGTTTCTTGAGAGGTACATACCAAATGGGGCATTGCATTCTATAATGGGTCTAATGAGGGATGAGTACAGTGGGACAATGGCCTCCTTTTTTCTGGATGAAAAGCCCTTAGTGATGAGGTGTGCCACATAGAAGGATTTCATGACTGTTATGGTGATGTGGTTATCGAAGGTGAGACCACTGTCCACCTGTGTCCCTAAGTCTCTTATCACACTTTTGGTGTTTAGTGTATTGCCATCTATGAGGTAATTCATGGGTACATGTTTTTTCCCAAAGGGGATAACTATACATTTCTTGGCATTGAGCTTGAGCCCATGGCTCTGGCACCAAGCATCTGTTTCTGTAAGGCCCTTTTGTAGAGTATCCACATCATTTGGAGATTCATTAATGGGCCCCAGTTTGCAGACATCTGGGAACTTTGTTAGCCAAAGTCCCTTGGTATGGGCCTGTACTTCAGAGAAGTAGATGCCAAACAAGAGTGGTCCCAGGACTGAACCCTGAGGTACTCCACTTGTCAGTTGTCTGGAGCTGGATTTGGAATCAGCTACTTTTACAGTGTGAGTTCTGTTAGTAAGCCAGTTGGCAACCCATCGAGTGATGTAGGGATTAATGCACAGCTTTCTAAGTTTATCTATGATTCCAGAGTGGGGGATGGTGTCAAAGGCCTTGGCAAGGTCCAGATAGGTTGTGTGGACTGCCTTACCCTCATCCACGGCTCTGGAGACTGATTCAAAGAAGTCCATTAGGTTCAGGAGACAAGATCGGCCCTACACGAACCCAAACTGGGTGGGGTCCAGTGTTTGAAGGTTGCCAATGTCTTTGTTTATAAGTTCCATGATAATACGTTCCATGGCCATGTCAATCCCAAAGCTGTGGGGCATGCTACACTTAATGGAATCCCAATCACTCAGAGCCACACTAATCTCTCTAAAAATAACCTCAAGAAACTTACTACATCTTACCATAATATTGCTCGATTTGCTACAGGATCTATGTTCAGAACTCACCACTGTCTGAACCTAAAACTACTAGGTTGGCTTGAACTTCCTAACAAGCTCATTTATCAACAGCTCTTAATAGCTCACAAAATTCTATATCAACCATCTAAAACGCCAATACTCTCTAACCTCATTACTCCATACAATAACCTGAAACACCTACGTTCTTCAAACAAACTACTGGTTAATATCACCAAACCCAATAACTCTGCAGGTGACTGCCTTTTTTCCAACTCTGTTGGAAAAATGTGGAACAATCTACCATCCGATATCTCATCTTTGTCCACTCTTCCACTCTTTAAAAGACAACTGAAAATGCATCTCAATAAATACTGGCTCTGTTCCTGTACCAACCCAGATTAACCTTCCTTCTTCCTTTCCTCTACCTTAATTCTTTCCTTCTCTTTTCCCTGTATCCTTGATAGCTCCCCCCTTACATAACATCTTTGTAGATATATGTTATCTCATATATACTGTATGACCATTGTAAAAAAAAAAAAAAAAATATATTATTTTACCATATTTGTAAGACAATTTATTATTTACTCTATGTTTTGATATTATCAAATTTGTGTATTGCATGTATTTACTCATTTTGCTTATGAATGTTATCTTGTTATGGCTATTTCTGTTTGCATGTGTATTGCGTGTACTAACTCACTTTGTTTATAAATTTCATCTTGTTATGGCTATTTCTGTTTAAACTTGTAATAACCATTGGAGCTTTTTTACCCGGGCCTCCACTGAAAATGGACATATATCCAGCTGGACTAGCCCGGTCAACAAATGTAAAATAAATGTAAAATAAAATAAAATAAAAAAATGGCCTTGCAGATTAGGCTTGTCAGACTGATGGGGCGGTAGTTCCCAGGATCCAAGGTAGATCCCCCCCTTGTGGAGTGGGATAACTGTAGCTGTGCGCCACTCAGTGGGCACAAAGCCTGAGGTGAGGGTATGATTAAACATGACACTTAGGTGAGGTGCCAGTTCATTTTGTAGTTCATGTAGTACACAGCCCGGGATGTCATCTGGTCCCATTAGCTTTGGAGAGTGTGTTTTTTACCTGTGTGGCCATTATTACTGGAATTTGGCAATCTTCTGGTATTGAGATGGGTCATTTAGGGAGTGAGAGGGCGGTGAAGTTGGCACTAAATCGATCTGCCAGGATATTTGCAATATCCTTGGGATCAGTATATTTAATGTCATTCTGTTGTAGCTCAGAGCAGATCTGAGCATTGCTATTTAGATTCTTGCCATAGTTCTAGAATGCCTTGTGGTTGTCTTTGGAAACTTTAGCAATTTTATTTTCATAACAATCTTTGGAGGATTTTATGAGGGACCTCAGCTTCTTACTGAGGCTGGTAAGGGAGTTTTTTTGCATCCTGGGATTTTCCTCTTTTCTGCAACAGTTTCTTCCTTTTGTTGTAAAGTTTGTTTATGGCAGGGGACCACCAGATTGGCTTTATTTTTTTGGAGGAGAGCATCTTGGTTCTATTTGGGATGGCACGATTCATGCACGAGTGGATGTGCTCGTACAGTGCCTTAGTGCAGGACTCATCAGTTGAACTTTCTATTCCCATCTGCATGGGTGTCATGAAGTTTGTCACTTCTGACTTGAGTAGCATGAAGTTGGCTTTGGAGAAGTTTTTTAAGGAGGTTTCCTTACTGGAGGTGGGGGTGGGATGTGGATGTTAATGTCTGACCTGACCAACGAGGGGGTGACCATAGGTGTGGAGCATCAATTTCCCATGTTGGTAATGACCAGGTCTAGGATATTGGAGGCCCTGGTGGGACAATGGATTAGTTGATCCAGGGCATTATATCATACCTATTGATATTTTATAGTCATACAAGAGAGTGGGGCAATAGATATGGGGGTGGGGGAATGGCTTACACAAGTTTCAGTTACAGACCATATAACCGATTATTTGTTCACTGTCCCTGTGTTATTTATATGGTGAAGCTTAATAGCCATCCCTTCACTGCTTCATTTCTTCCAGGCCCATCCTTTCTGAATAGTGTTGAGACATCTGCACAAGATAAGTAAATATTTATTTTCTTATTCCTAAGTGTTATTTAGATATATTATTGGTGTGTGTGTGAGGAGGGTATAATGAGTGTTTATACTGCAATACCATCTGCAATTTTGTGACCAATGTTACTTTTTGTTCAGATGTTTTTGGTTAATATTTAGGGAAGTAGTAATTTCATTCCTCTATTTGATTTACTTATTGCTTATTACTACAGGTGATCCTGACAGTTACAAGTATAGGACTCTTGCAACCTGATGTTGGAGTATCAGTTGGTTCTGATGAAGACAGTGGCCAAACAGAGGCACAATCAAGAGGGGGGCTTCATTCTGACACTGAGGTTGTAACTCATAAATTCCCTGCATGTTCTTCAGATGCTGTCAGTATGCCTATGCATACCCATTTCACTGACCCCTCAGATAGTGGACAGGTTGAAAGTGACACAGTTGATCAGGGTGGTGTGGTTACTATGGTTTCAATGTTGGTTGACTCTGGCTGAAGCCAAATTTTGAGTGAGGTGCCATTTAGGAGGGTTCATAGCGGTGCTCAGAGGAGGCCTGTTGTCCACCTTTCACTGATGATGGTGTGTCATTATGTGCCATCATGGAGGCACAGACATATTCTACTAGGACTTCTGAGAACATGGGGCACAATTTGAAGTGCATGACTGCCTCCACTGTGTGGCTGATTCAATGTATGGGATGAAGGCCACACTGGAATCGGCAGTCTCTATGAGGGAATGTCATCTGGGAGGGGGACAGCATCCTCATGGCTGCAGAGCCACAACATCATCTGGTGTTAGTTGTGTGGCCATGTCCAATTCTGCTCCTGTAGTGGCACTATTGTCATTGCTCCTTCAGTGGTTGAGGTGTCCACACCCAGATGTGGTAGGCCATGGTGTCATGGACCTGGGTGTCATAGTGGGGAGAGCTTATCCAGCAGGCATCGCTCACATTCAGGTAGCACAACCACATCTGTCCATGGTTGTGGACATGTCAGTGCAACTCCTGGCAGATCCAGTTCTTGCAGTTGGGGGTGACAACACTGAACTGATACCTCTACTATACATGACTCATACCTGTCTGACATGTCAGGAAATAGTGCTAGCACATATCTTGACTGTGTTCATGCAGACACTTACAGGCATATTTCACATAAATTGCCCATACAGACCCCAATACATACCAGCTACATGAGGTATTAATGAGGGTTGCAGGTCATAATGCCTTAGTGGTCCTTTGATATTATCTGCATTCCTGCATGCTTAGGTTACTTACTCACAAACACACTTACTACTTTGGTGTCAGCCTTAGCCTGCTGTCCTTCCTACACCCACCCTGTGCAAACAATGATAACTGTGCCATCACCTTGTTTCTATCTTTTGGATTTAGGGTTACATAAGTATATGTCTGATGCACAGGGTGGATAGCTAACTGAGTACTTAAAATATTTATTGGCAATGTAATTTGGAATATTTTTCTGAAGTATTACAGCATTTTAGTGTTGTCATTCCTACCTTACAATTATTGATTCAGCAGTCATGCTTATTGCTTCAACTTGAGAGAATGCAGGGATATGTATACTTTGGACTTCCATTTCTATGCTGGGTATTTTAGATGCATGAGGCATGTTAGTTGCTAAACTGCAGAAATATATAGTACAGAATTCAGTCATGTCACATATTAATGTCATTCTTGGACAACTCACATGCATTTTACTTAGATTTACAATAAACAGTATCCAGGTATCTGCCTTTCATTCATGTTCTTACATATTTATTTTTCTTTTACAGGTTCAACACTTACCTTTATAGTCCTGCAGTTACAACTTTTGTAGTTTTGGCTTACGCTGATGCTAGTAGGACACAGTCATTATATGGGTAAGTAAAGGCTGTGAGCGTTGTCTGACATCATTTTTATGACATGTACATGCATACAATGAAAGGTGTACCCCTTAGGTGGTCAGCAAGTGTGCTACTTGTTGCCTCTTGGCCAAGGTGAGGGAAAATTGTGCACACCTACATGTTGTCTTTTACAAGTATGTATATACATTTTAAAATATGTAATACCCCATCCTCACATAATTGTACTGTAAAGAATTAATGCCTTTCTCAATACGTATATAGCACTATGTGTTTTTTATTACTTGATCTAGACTAATATGTATGCATTGTTGCTCACTGTCTTTGTCACAGGCATTTATTGTAAATGTTTAATTTCTATAACCTTGTTTTAATCTGTGGAGATTTTCTCCCCGGGCCTCCACTGAAAATGGAAATTATCCAGCTGGACTAGCCCGGTCAACAAATGTAAAATAAATAAATAAAATAAATAAAACTGGTGGTTTCCCCTCTGACTCCTCATCTACATGTGGATGTGGTGACCATGCCAGTGGTGGTGGAATGTTTGCACCTAGCCCTTGGTGTTCTTACTGCAGCTGTGTGCGCAAAATGATATTGTGTAGGATAGCACTGTCTGTGATAATTTCAGCACAAGTCATGGGATCATACTGCAGACCTCCCCCCTATGATGTAACTTGGCACTGAAACAGTAACTTCAACAGTCCAAGCACATGCTCTATGATATTTCTTGTTTGAGCATGTGCCTCATTATAACATTCCTTCATGCGTGTGTATGCATTTCTGATAGGCATCATCATTCATAGTTTGAGTGCATCCTCTGCATCCCCCAGTTAATGACCTTGTGGGATATGACCCCTGGAAAACCTCTGGTAGAGCTGTGAGGTGTACAAGATATGGGAGTCAAGTAGCTGCACGGGTTGCCAGCACTCACATTCAGGATGAATGTCCTAACATTACACATGACCTAGCAGTTAGTGGAGTGGAACGTCTTTCTGTTAATGTAAACCCTCCCTTGTTCCCTGGGTGGTGCTTTGGTCTCAATATACATGGAGTCTATGGCACCCGAGACTTCAAGGAAGTGTGCTTCTGGTTACAACTCCTTAAAGTACTGGCCATGTCCTCGGGAGTAGGGGATTGATATTTATAGCCACTGGCATGGTGCAGCATAACATTCAGGAATTAGTATAGAATCCTGGATCCTGATGCCTGTGACACCCCAGAAGGTCCCCTGTGGGTCACTGAAAGGTTTCTGTAGCTAATATTCTCTAATAGTCTAAGTGCCACACATACATTGGTCTCCACAGGTATTGGATCCCTCGGTTTGTCCTTGTTTTCAAGTGAGGACAAAGATCAGGAGCAGATATGCTGAATGTGTATAGCAAAGACAGGAAATTATATAAAATGTGAATATATAGACCCTGAAATTATATTCAGAGAGAAAAGCAACAACTGCCATACATTTTATGAATGAGGTGCCACAGCAGAACACACTATTTAGAACATTTCTCATTTTATGAGAAGTAATATTAGCATCAAAGAGAAGAATTTCAGGGAAATAAATAAAACAAGAGAGGTAGGCATATGATAGGGAATAAACCAGCTGGAGAAACAAGACATGGATAGAGAAATTTCAGTGGAGGAAGCAGAACGGTTTATAAGTGAAATGAAAAATAGGAAAGAAGCAGGAATAAAAGCGGGTCCACTGGATTAAGTTGTGCATGTTTCATGGGGGTGGGTTTGCAATAAATTTGTAGAGGACAGAAGGATGCAGTAGTTAATGAAAATGGTAAATTTGATAATATTTCAAAAAGGAGGTGATAAAGACAGACATGGATATTTATTGACTTACATTAATCAGAAATACAGATGATAAAATATTAGAAAATGGATCCGCCATTAGGTCACAAAAGTGTTTCCAAAAGTGATTGAAATGGATCAAATGGAACTGGTACACAGTAACAGTCAATCAATTAATGGGAGTCAGTCACATGTTCATGGAAAAAGCAGTGAATCTGCAGGAAGAATAGGCTGACATAGTTTTAGTCAACATATAAATTATTTGACTCATCAGCATACCCCTTTGAATGAAATGGATATAAGAGATAGGATTCGAACATCCAGTGAGGTATGGAATGGTAAATTAAGAAATGGCATACTGGAAAATCATGACAGCATGGGGTTAATGAAGGTGTGCAAGTGATTTCATCTTAGCTTTACCCTTTTTCTGCATTGTTTTTATTTGTGGTAGAAGATCTAACCACTTTTGTGGTGGCAGAGTTAACAAATATAGGAACAGGGTAATGTGAAATCCTTCTTCCACCTTGCATGCTGTATTGGAATAATTTGAAATAGATTAAATAATTTCAGGCAATACAACAGAAGGAAGTTTATTCTATTTATTTATTTATTTACTGTTTGATAAACAGGTAGGTTGACTGGTTTTGAGAGCATTTTCAGACACAATATGGGTTCAGAGGTAAAAAAACAGTACAAGGAAATTTTACTTACAGACTTCTGATATGATAGATTGTTAAGTTTGCGTAGCTGGAAAACTTTACAAAGTTCATATACAGATATAAAATTGTAACAAAGTAGAATATAACACACATTCTGCATTTCTAATAAAATAGCAGGTTTACATTAGGTTTTATTCATTTGCAAGGGTTGCAAAACAATGTGGTTATAAGACCACTACTTAAAGGTTTAAACTTGAATTTCTTTGAAAAGAAAAATTCAAATGGAAGTGAGTTAAAACAGAGATCAGAGAGATAGGCCTAGAGACTAAGAAGTAAACATAGTAGAAGGAAGAGTTAAATGGCAAACAAAACCAGTTAAGAGACGGTAAGCATTCTAAGTTTAAGCCTTTTAAAGAGTTTAACCATTATCCCTAACGCATTTACAAGCAACTGCAATGAAGAGCTGCTCAGAAAGGGACTTCTTAAACTTAATAATATTATCTTGATACTTTGTTTCAGCTGGTAGTTTGTTCCAGACAGTAAGACTGTTTTAAATGGGGGACAGTTAAGTGATATTAGGTTATCCTGTGAATTCCTTAGGACTGTTCCCTGATTAGGAATATTCTTTTCTGAGAGGGGCCATAGCCATTATGACACCCATGCACTGGCTCAGTAATCAAGGAGCCTGAATCCTCACTGCTAACACCAGTGAGGGGTGTCCAGATTGGGAGGATAACAAGTACACACACAGTAAAGTACAATTTCTCTTAAGAGCAAATAGAGATAACAGTCAGTCTGGGGCTGGTTTCTCGCTTTCTCTCCAGATCCCCAATAAGACTCCCCACTGGTACAGCTATAGGGTTCAGATCTCAGATGAGTAGTCAAGCCAAAACCTCCAGTACCCTCTCTCTCCAACCAGTGCTTCATGTCCCTGCCCAAATAGCTGATACACACACACTTTGAGATTTGATTTATATACAACCACAAAGACACTCCTGGGGAAGGCTGGCACAGGTTCACTAGCTATCTCCTTTTGCCCAGACTATAAGGTACTAATCCACTGCCACCAACTACTCTTATCAGCTACGATAAAAGGCCCTGACCAAAGGGTGTCCAATTCTACTGTGCAATGCTATTATTATCCAATTGGTAAGTGTGATTGAGTCTTGAAGGGTATTTAGGAGTGGCTTGTACAGTATCACCAAATACATGCAAGTACTCTAACAACTTAAATAATCTCTACATAAAACAGCCATAGTTAAAAGGTTTAAAATATTTAATAATAAATAATAAAAACACAAGACAATACTCATCAATTCAACACAGTGACAACAGATAGTTCAAATTCACAGGAAAGTCTTTACAACAACATTATAGGATAGTCTCACATAAATACAGAAAACATTTACACTAATCTGGCTATGTTTCTATCTATCTCTGTGAGAAATACTAAGGTCTAAATCCTACTTACAAAGCAAAGTGCTTGTGAGTTGTCAGCTTCAGAACAAAATACAAAATGCACTTCTTTCTTTCTGAGATAGTCCTTAAATTGATAATACATATTACTGCTGTGTCATTTCAGATTACATCATTCTTGTCTCTTCTGACTTTGTTCCCAGGTTAACAGAACTCAAAATTTAACATTTAATTGTAATCTGCACCTGCCATGAAGCCACATCAACAAAATACACTTTACATGTGAAGCCTAGTAATTATCTCTGTCTTAGGACAATAGAAAGAATTTCCAGCTGCAGTCATCCTGTCTCCTAGCTTGAGATCACACACAATCATAAAATTCTTTACTTATCAGCTTTCTTCCAGCAGGGTGCACTGTGGTTACATTTTTGAAGATCAGCATATAACACATTTTCTTACATTTGTGCAACCAACTTGTAGATCATATTAATATTTATAAGGACATAGAAATATTTACAAAATTCTGTCTAGCTGGGCTGGCAGCCTCTCTGTTTATCACAGCCATCATTTAGAATATTATATATTAAAGTGCATTTATGATAAGTGGGCCTTTCTTTAATGGTTAGCATATTTAGGTAATTTAGAAGGTTGCTGTGGTAACAAAGGGGCGCCAGCAAGTAGGGAAAATCTGGCAAAGTTATTTTCATATATTTGAAGTTTTTGAGTGTTATAAGTAGAGTATGAAGATAGTACAGGAAAACAGTATTCTGGTTTACAGTGAAAGCATTCTTAGTCAGTGCTTTGCTGGCAGCAGGAGATAGTAGATGTGATATCCTATAGTCGAGTTGTAGTTGTGAAAGGACTTTATAAATTATATCAGTGTGGGTTGTAAAGCTTAATGTAGAGTCAAGTGTTAAGTCTATGTATTTGTCCTAGATCCAAAAGTAATAATATGGTTTACATTTAATGATATTTTTCTCTCTTTTATTTTATATGTCCCATGACATCTATGCTGCTACAAAGCACTGTAGACCTCATACATGGCTTCAGCACTCTCATTTACCATTAGTGCCTTATATCCTTATGCCAAATTACATAACTATAACTTTCTCTGTGTACTAAGTAGCAGCATGTCACTAAATACAACTCAACATGGACACTAAATTACTTAAAAGTTAACCGAATAACAGGAGCATTTGCAGCAGTTGAGGTCAAACTCCAGCCCCCACCCCGGCTTGAATGAATATCTATCCATTAAACTGGTCCTGCGACTGAGACCAGTAAAGCTTTAATTTGATTTTAAGTTGTCAAAACGTTTTTAAAATAATTTAACTGGTATTTTTTATTCCCACATCTGTATAGTAGATTTTGGATGGTTTATTGATTTGTTAAGCTGGTTTTAAATGTTTTTGAACATTTATAGGATCATAGGATCAAAGGAGATTACTAGGCTACTGACATGGAGGTCATTTTACGCCAAGCTGTTTCAACCAACTCTAATACTATAAAGGCAGTAGTCAATACCCAACATTGCATTAATTGATGACAGCCCATGTTCAGGAGGGTTATGGGCTCCTGACTTTATACACACATCAGTCACTGAGAGATAAATCTGTCCCTCCAGCGTGTCTTATTTAAGTCACAGGCCACAGTTAGGTCCCTGGAACAGGTAGTACTAGTCCTATTTGAATTATGGATACACAGCAAGTTCATTAGGTCTGGGTCTTGGATTGCTCTGTAGGCCAGGCATAAGTCTCACCTAAGAAGTCTTTACAATATGGAGTATAGTGACAGGGACTCTGTGTAAGGCACATGCTGCAGCCCTTTGATCTTCTTTGTTAGAAACCTCTGAGGTCTCTCCAATTGCTGCAGGTGATTAGTACGGTACATGCCGCTATACTCAATTATGGACCGGATAAGTGCCGAGTATAGGGGGTTATAACTTCTTTTGCTCTTGAGGCAATGTGTGCTGTGTAGAAAGCTTTCCTTACTGCAGTAGATACATGGTTGTTGAAGTTTCGGTCACAGTCAACTTGTGGGCTCAGGTCTCTTACCACTTTATGGGTACTTAGGGTATTGTTGCTTTTTTGCTATGTTTATTGGTAATGTCTGAATGTGGGATTGTGATAAATCCTTTGCCAGGTCGAGGTATGCTGTCTGTACAGATTTGCCCTTGTCAATGACCTTGGTCACATTTTCAAAGAACTCTACCAGATTTAACAGGCAAGATCTGGCCTTCACAAAGCTGAATTGGGTATGACCCAAGGTTTGGAGGTCACCTATGTTTTTATTTATGAGGTCCATAATGATATGTTCCATGGCCTTACAGATGAGGCTGGACAGGATTATGGGTCTGTCATTTCCCGGGTCTTTTGCTAGGCTACCTTTGTGGAGGGGGATAACTGTTGCTGTTCTCCATTCCCCAGGAAAAAAGCCTGTGTTTAGGCTATGATTGGTGATGCCTGTTCATGTTTAAGCCACTTTTGTTAAAGTACACAAATAAATAATAAAGAGTTTTACCTTTTAGTCTCAGTCAAGAATAATGATTCAGGACATGCAAAGTACTTTTTTTATTCCATTGTTTATTCCATTAACAGCGCTGGGAGACTGCCTTCAAAAATTTCAAATCAGTCTCAAAGAATACAGGAAAACTTTATTTTTATAATTTTTCTTATCAGTTTCATGCATTCAGATCTCAGATGTTACATTGCTTTTAACAAATTATCACATTTTTAAATGTTTTATGCCCTCATGATCTTCACTTAAAGCTTCACATGAACACTTCACAAATATGCCTTTTAAAAACATAGACCACCTGTGCTTAAGACTGATTGGCCTTCAACATTGTAACATTCGGTACCAGTACACACTATCTCACAGACATACTTGCAAAGACTCATCCCCCAGTCTGAGAAGGCCACAGCGTACTGCTGATTAATCTGGTTCCCACAGATACCTGACACAGTTCACTAACTTGCAAACACAAACATAACATAACATCCTCTAACTCCCTCAGCACTTACTTTGCCTTCAACTATCTGTTAGTGCACTACAGTTTAATAATAGAGAGAAGGCAATGGTAAGACACTTTAAATATAAACCTACTACTTATGTGAAATATCTTGTATAATTGTGCATCTGTTTTTCAGTTTTCCTTTGGCATTAACATAACATAAACATGTTATTTGACTCATTTGTAATGAAACTACAAGTTAATATGTATTTTGTGAAGAATAAACATGAGACATAATAACTTTCCATAACACTTTAAAGGTTGCATGGATCATATAGATAAAAACTTTTATTTATTTATTTTTCTATTTCTGTTTCTTTTTTTTTTTTTGGTGAACAAGTCATTCATCTTAAAGTCTGTCTTTTTGACATGAGAGCTATAGTTAATATGTATTAATATGTATTAATATTTTTTCTGTCATGTTGATTATTATTTTTGACTTTTTGATTGATGTACTATCCCTTTAAAAGCTTTTGGAGGCAATGTAGTGATGTTCTTTACACTGCTTAAGTTATATTAGGAAGTGAATGGGATTTGGAAGTGTTCTGATGAAGTCCTCTATATAAATATGGGACAAAAGTGTTTAGCATTTGTATCTGTATCAATCGTTTTTTTTTCTATGGGATTTTAAGTGCTCGTTTCTGACCATCAGCCCCTTTGCGCTTTTTTATTTTTTTTTCGATGTTTTGAATCTGTTTAGCACAAAACACCTTTTTTTTTGCTTTGTTCTTTTATTTACATTATCATACAGCAGTAAAGATGAGTCACTTGCTCACTTTTACATTGTGTTAACCACGGAAGTCCAGGCAGCATGCCGCATTTCCACAGCCTGCCCCATACTGACTGAAAGAAGAAAAAGCTGCAAGCTAAAATCAGCTGCTACAGTGAAACTCCAAAGCCTGTCACATGCAATCATATTTGATGATTAGACATAAGTTAGTCTTTTCTGAAATCAATTACACTTTCAAAATACTGT